>NC_056745.1:915607418-915697890 GCF_019279795.1 Protopterus annectens | reverse complement strand
GAAAATTAGATTATGGAAAATACTTTAAGTCCCCATTGTAATGTTTTCCTTCTGCTCTTGACTGATTTTGATGGGCTTTTATTTATTTTAACTTTGCAGGTAATTGAACATTTTTGTTTGGGATATTTATTTCTTTATTGCTTTGTTTCTTTTTAGGTGAGGAAAAAAGACCAGATTAATATTGAAACGAAAAACAAAACTGTAAGATTTATTGGTGAGCTAACCAAGTTCAAGATGTTTTCCAAGAATGACACACTTCATTGCCTTAAGGTTGGTTTTTGTACTGCAGGGTGCTTATACCTGATCTCTTCTTAGTATTGCTGCTGATTTGAAGCAAACTGTGTGTGATTTTGAGGGGCTTATCTTAATACAGTGTTTTATTCCTTAATGTTATTCTGAAAACGTTTTGCTTTTCTTGTTTATATTTTGATTAAAAGAAGGATCAATCTGTTCAAGATTGCACGTATTGGAACATTCAAAAGTGCATCTAAAATGATTGATAATTGCGTACACGAATGCCTGTGCTGGGTTGTACGAGTTAGTGAGGAGCTTTCCCAGTAATAAATAAATTTGTTTAGAGCTGTAGGTATAGCTAACATCAAAGGAAAAAGCTGTTTTTAATGTTTGATCACTTTGCGCACACTCACACACTCACACTCACACACTCACTCACACACACACTCACACACTCACACACTCTCACACACTCTCACACACTCTCACACACTCTCACACACTCTCACACACTCTCACACACTCTCACACACTCTCACACACTCTCACACACACATTTCTTACCTGAGACTGAAGATCTCAAACTCTGATTGAATAGGTTGCCATCCACGGGCATCATGTGTACACTTCTAGTCTACTTATGTTAATTAAGAAACCATTTCTCACCCACAACAAGTAGACATTTTATGAATGTAAATTTGTGAATCTTCCTAGATGAGTCAGCAACTGGGTTCAGCCTTTTTATCAAGATTGTGCCCACCGCATGTTCAGAGGTATGTAAGCATGTGGTATGCCTTCATGCACACTTACTACATAAGTGTATATGACTCCTGAGCCCTCTCATTCTTTTCTGTTGCTTTCATATTTTTGATCACAGTGCTGCTTGTCCTAGGTGATGCATCCCATATTCACTGCATCAGTGCAAACCTGCAAAATGCCCTTAAAGTTTCCAGATTACTAGTCAAGACCTGCATTAACATTGCATCTGAAGTAGTTAACTTCATTTTATCTGCAACCTGTGGGTATTCGTATCTATATCTTATACGAGCCGGCAACTCTTCAAGCCTTTGCTCCGAGCTCCTCACCCTTACCCATAACCCATCACCATCTTCTACCCTTCCTCAGATCTCATTTGCTGCTTGATGCATCTGCATCGTGGTCTTCGTAGCTCTGAGCATTAGGCTTGTAGGAAGTGCATTTTAGTCAGATTTTGTCTTGTATGTAGTGAGAGTTTGTCTTAGTTAGTTCCTTTTTCCTCCATCAAGTGCTTGTTCATCGGAAAAAGTTTAGTTTGTGAAGTAGTTTAGTATAGGCCCGCCCTTCCTCATGGGTGTGCATTTGTTTCGTGTGTTGGAATTTTGTATGTGTGGCTATGTGTGTGTGTACAATGGTTGATCAGCCTAAATCTACATTTTAGAAATGCACAGAGTGTGGCCATAAGCTTTCACCGGCAGATGGTCATACTCTCTGTTGTTTGCCTAGGCGTTCCCCATTTGTCTACCCAGTGTTGTGTGTGTGCCGATTTTAACCCTAGGGCCTTGAAGGAGAGAAAGGCCAAACTGGTGGCTATAGGCCTTCGCCCTGCTTCCACACTGGACTCCTCTTTTTCGCCCTTGGCTTCCACAGCTACCACCCAATCCCCCCTCTCAGGCAGGGCCTCACCCTCCCACTAGACCTGCTGAAGGGGATTCAAAAGGAAGAGAAAGGAAAAAGGACAGAGATGGAGAAAAGAAGGGGGATAGGCCACGTAAACTGTCTCTAGATCTGGAGTGCTTTCCTTGCCCGCCTTCCAAGGTGTTGAGACCTGTGTCTCCTCGCGCCACTCCCCTAGATTCTCACCGGAGCTGATGGAGCCTTTGGAACTGAGGCCTTCATCCAGATCTTCACAGCGTCCAGCTAGATCCGAGATTGTCGCTTCCTCGCGCTGTACTCAGAGTCTCTCTGTAATGGATATGGCTGGATGATGAGATTCATTCAGACCCAAATCCAGATGGGAGTGTTGCCAGGCCCCTCTCCCTCCAGAGGGGGACCTCCATGCCTTTCTTTCATCCTATTTCTCCTTCCCCGATCCTGCCTGCGGTTTTGCGGTTTTTGGATCCGAGTATCTTCGGAGCTGGCGATTCAACGCTGATGGTTCCTCCAACCTCGACTCCAGAAAATAACTTGAGTTCCTCGGATCCAACCAATCTGGATCTGAGCGGTTCTGGGGCTGATAACGGGGAATTGGACCCGAGGGGATGGAGGTGTCATTGACTCTGACTTTGTCAGATCCAAGCCGTTACTTCGGAGCTCCAGCTACCCTAGCTTCGGCCCCAATCCTCACGGCGGACCGAGGAGAGCTTCCTCCTTGTTGGGCTAAGGAGGTGCGCTCTCCATCTGCGTTTGACCTGGTGGAGATGGCTCTCTCCCAAGGATCGAGACCCCAACCTATTTTCTTGGATTCCACCCAGATTGCCTCAGATTCGGTTACGACTCCCTTCAGCTTGTCCCAGAGACAGCCAGTGCCAGAGGACCCCATGTGGTTCTCCCTGAGGAACCCCCAGTGTCTCACTTGCCCTCTTCTGAGAGTCCCACAGATGACGGTCCTCGTAATCACATTTGTAAAAGGAGGCACCTGAACTCCCCCGAGTCCTTGACAGAAGATACTGATTTAGATGAAGGAGAAGGTTGCCACAGGTCACCTCCCGAGGATGTCTCCTTTGGAGACATCCTGGAGATTCTCCGCCAGGTGGGAGGTTTGTCAGCCCCGTAACCTTTTATGGATGAATCCGTGTTCCTAGAGGCTTTTGGCACGGGTCCATCTATGCCCTGGGTGTCCTTGCCGGCGGATCCCTTGGTGGATCTTATCACCACTTGGGCATGGAAGGTGCCTGACACCATAGAGCCGTTACCCAAACGTCCTGACAAGATCCACTCTCCACCCTCTGACAGACAGGCCTGGTATAAAGGATCCCCTGTGAATGCTGTGGTGGTTGCAGCAGCCACCAGTAGGGAACTGGCTCAGGAAAGTTCCTTGGTCCACCCTCCGGACAAGGAGTCCAGGACGGTAGATCGATTTGGGAAGCGAGTGTATTCTTCAGTGACATTTTCCATCCAAGGGCTGAGCTATTTGGGACCCGTTATCCAACTGCAGCGAGACCTAGTCACACAGTTAGCTGAGTCGCCCCCAGAGTCTTTGTTGCCAGAGTACAAGCGTCTGTTCTCCGCAAAAATGTCAACTATGAAGTCAGTATTAAACATTTCTATGCGTCCCCTTTCCTATGCTAAGGAAGGACCGGCTAGGATGGCTGGGACCGGCGTGGCTATGAGGTGACACGCTTGGCTCTGACTGTGTCAATTTCCGGATCCCTTCAAGGCGTCTTTCACAAATGCTCCCTTCAATGGTTCTTCTCCCTTTGGGAAGACTGTACATGACACCATTGTCCAGAGTGAAAAAGACGGGAAGACTTTGCTGTCGGAATCCACTTCTCTAGTCCTCAAAGGTACTTTTCTAAGAATCAGGCAGGCGAAAAGAAGATGTGGTACCAGAAATCAGTTTTCCTGTGACTCTCAGGACAACTTGTCCCCTAGGGGCAGAGGGGGACATGACAGACGCTGTCCCAGATGCAGAGGGGGTCCGAGGAACTTTGGGTCTAGAGAGCCCTTCTCGGATAAGCCCACGCAGCAGCCCTGAGATGTTGCCTGACTGTCCTACTCTGGAGGCAGTCGGGGGAAGATTATCTGCAACCAACGACTTGGGAGTCCATAATTGCAGAATGTTGGGTGCTTCAAATAGTATTCAGAGGCTACACCATTCTGTTTGTTGCCCCTCCCGTCCAACCAAAGTGCCTCCCATATGTCCCACCTGCTTAAAGGGAGACGGCAGTGCTACAGATTTCCAAGCTGCTTCTAAAACGAGCCATGAAACTGGTACCCCCCCGATCAGTCCAGATCAGGCGTTTACTCCAGGTTCTTTTTAGTGCCAAAAAGACATGGGACCTCAGGCCCATTTTAGACCTGTCAACCTTAAACCTGGCTATCGCCAAACAGAAATTCTGGATTTTCACCCTGCAGTCCATTCTACCTTATCTTCGAAAATGTGACTGTATGTGCTCGCTACACCTCCAGGACACCCATATCAAGATTTGAGGAAGCTCCACGAGATTTCTTCACTTCCGGCTGGGAGCCAATCATTTCCAGTTCAGAGCTGTACCCTTCGGTCTCACCATAGCCCCCAGAGTGTTTGTCAAGTTAATGCCAGTCATAGAGGCTTACCTGAGGCTTCAGGGAAATCAGGTATTCCCTTACCTAGACGATTGGCTCCTCGCTGCTTCCACCAAGCGTCTTCTTTGCCAAGCCAGAGACTCCTTACTTCATCTTGCAGACCGGCTAGGTATCACTATTCCAAGTCCCTCTTGGACGCAGTGCAGATCTTGGACTTTATCTGGGCACGGCTGGACACCTTTCGACTGAAAGTCTTTCTAACTCCAGACAGGGTCCAGAGTCTACGGGCTCATATATCCATAGTTCTTGAACCCAGGTTGCCCAAGGCGGGTTCTCAGAGCTTAGGAATCTATGGCTACAGCAATCTTGATCCTTCCCTGTGCGCATCTTCACATGCATGTTTTTCAATGGACTCTAGCCGTACAGTGGTCTTGGCTAGATCTCCGTATGGAATATCCAGTTCAAATCAGCAAAGCCTGCAGGGCGTCACTCCTCTGGTGGCTCCAGTCCCCAGAGATCGCAGCAGGACGCCCATTTGTTTCACCCACAGCCCAAGCCACAATGACCACGGATGCCTCCCAACTCAGGGGGGGGGGGCATTATCTGGGGAGGACGGTCCAAGGCATGTGGTCTCAGATCAAGACCAGATTGCACATCAGTGTTCTAGAGATGAGAGCAGTGCTTTTAGCGATGCAAGCCTTTCACACTGTTTTTCCTCCAGGGACTATTGCAATTCAGTCAGACAACATGTCAGTTGTTTTGTACATCAACAAACAGGGAGGAACCAGATTTTACCCTCTGTGTCGCAACCCATGAGAGTGTGGGAGTGGGCGATCTCCATCAGTCCGTTTCTAATTGCATCGCATATCCAAGGGCTATTCTAATGTCATACGAGTGGTCTCTGAAACAGTCGATAGCGAAGGAGATTTTACTTGTGTTGTCAGCCTTGCTGCGATCTTTTCACATCTCCTTCCAATGCGAAGTGCGATGAGTTCTTTGCTCTGATTCCCTCACCAGGGGATCCCCCAGTGACGCTCTAGTCCATGCTTGGCCTCCCGGGTTGCTTTATGCTTATCCACCGTTACCACTCATTCCGAAGCTTCTTCAGAAAGCTTGCCGACTGGGGTGCAAAGTGATCCTCATTGCCCTGTTCTTGCCTCGTCAAATGTGGTTCCCCTTCCTCCGGTCTCATCTTCTAGCTCCTCCTTTGGTTCTGTATCCCTGCCCGGATCTCATTTCACATCCCTCGACCCCTTGACTGCCCAAGCTGGACAGCCTCAAGTTTACGGCTTGGTTGCTTCAATTCCCTTGATTGCCAGGACTCCCGATCTTTCATCTTCAGTAAAAACTATTCTGTTGGCATCTCACAAGGCTTCCACTAGGAAGATTTACAGCAGTAAATGGAAACAATTCTTTATTTGGGCCTCTCAGAGAAACCTGGATCCTTTTACAGCCCTTGTTCCTGCAGTGTTGGATTTCTTAGCCAATATTTTTCAGCAAGGGGCTAGTTCCTCCTGTGTGAAAGTGCAACTGGCAACTATGTCGAATTTCCACGTCGGCGAAAACTTGAATGTTTTGGCCTCTTCTAGACTGTGTAAGGTTTTCCTTAAAGGCACCTTTCTTTTGCGTCCTTCAATTAAGGACTTTGTTCCTCCTTGGGATCTTACCTTGGTTCTCCAGGCTTTAGTTGCTCCCTCCTTTGAACCTGCAGCATCAGTAGATTTGAAGTTCTTATCCTGGAAGACAGCCTTCCTAGTGGCCATTATGTCGGCTAGGAGGGTTTCTGAGATTCAGGCTTTGTCTGCCATGCCCCCTTACTTGATCTTCCATAAGGACAGGGTTTCTCTCCGCACAAACCCTTCTTTCATACCAAAAGTGGCTTATGACTCAAACATTAATCAAACAATTAACCTGCCTGTTTTCTTTCCAAATTTTGAGAACAAAGGTGAATATAAACTGCATTTGCTTGATGTTCATAGGCAACTTCGTTTTTATTTACATAGAACAAAGCCCTTCCGTAAGTCTGACCAGTTATTTGTGTCCTTTTCTAAACCCTTTCTGGGTAAAGCCATCTCCAAGGATTCCTTAGCTAGATGGATTACACAATGTATTTTGCAAATTTACAAAGACAAAGGTCAGTCCCCGGCTGATCCTGTTAAAGCTCATTCTACCAGATCTATGTCGACTTCTGCTGCCTTTTTGGTCAAGGGTTTCACTGGATGACAGTTGTGCGGCAGCATCTTGGGCAAGGTCTCATAAGTTGGATTTGATCTCCAGAGGGAGAGCATCCTTCGGCTCTGCGGTGCTCAGGAATATCCTTCCATGAGGGCCTGCCAGGAGTTTGAGTAGCTGGGGAATCTGTCCCACAGTTTGCATATAAAATGAAGTTAACTACTTCAGATAAAGAAGTTATGGACTCACCATAAGGTTCCATCTGAGTAGTTACACTTCATTTTTCTGCAACCTTCCCACCCTCCTTCTCCGAACCTTCTCATAGTTTATTGTAAGTTGAGCTGCCGATTGGTTTGAATAGTGGAAAGCTCGATCTGAGGGAAGTTAGTATAGTAGATGGTGATGCGTTATGGGTAAGGGGGAGGAGCTTGGAGCTCGGAGCAGATGCTTGAAAAGTTGCCGACTGGAATCTGAATACGCACAAGTTGCAGAAAAATGAAGTGTAACTACTCAGATGGAATGTTATGGTGAGTACATAGCTTCTTTTTTATTGTTTGAGATGGAAAATAACATAAAATCACTGATGTCAATATCATTGGCTCCCTATTGAAATGCCAAGTGCTGACAAACGGGGGGACAAAAATACAAGAGAAAAGCGAGTGTCGAAAGCCGCTTTACCACTTTAAACTTCTTTTTGTTTGAGGGAGCACAACACCCCACACCCCCGAATTTATAGATACCAACTCTGAGATCACCATACCTCAGGGAAAGGAAATGTTCTGAGAAATAGCATCTCGGACTTGGTATATCCAAATCCATTCTTTTAACCATTTAGTCTCTGTATTTCGGGACTCACTCTAGTGGGCCCTGACATTTCAAACGGTGGCAAATGCCAGAAGAAGAAATTTGTTACCTGTCTGTCTACCAGATAATGGGTGATGGTTGAGAGTTCCTCACATGGTGATCAGTGGCAGACTCTCACATGCAGCTGTGGATTCCACCCAGTGCACTGACAGAAGGGGCTGAAGGTCACATAGTAGGCTGTTGCCTAGTTGTCCTGGAGGTAATTTATTTGCCAAAATGGCCTTCTGGTGGTTAGTAGTGCAGAGCTGGCCTTGTTGCTAGTGTTTGCCTGAGCTCGTACTGGTTCACTTTGGTGGATTAAGGGGCCCAGCAGAGGCATATTCCTGACCTCTCACCCTGCAGTTTGCATTTTGTTGTCTAGCAAACAGTGTCACCTTTTGTTATGAACCCATATGGAAACACCTGAAGCAGCCATCTTGAGCTGACTTAGGACAGTTGCAGCCCCAGTGGCCTTCTTTAAGCATGTAGGAGCTGAGAGTATTTTTGAGGTAGGCACAAGGACAAAAATACACATCTCTTCCAAGAAGTACAAGCTGGACCTTTAGATGATATGTTGGACATCTTTGCTGCTGCAGGGAGAGTTAGAATCACTACTGCTACTGCTTTAGTACTCTTTGCATTGGTAAGGAATTATACTGCAACAATGACTCTTGGAGTGGACTTAGTACAGTTTGTGAGAATACTCCCCATAACTTTAAATGTTCATGTAGGATCACTTATTGTAGTATGAGCTCCTGCACCTCTCCCCCTTCTTTCCAGAAAGCCTCCCATTAGTTTTATCCGAGTTGTCAGGGGGGTTAGGAAGAAGCAGGCATATGTTACAGTCTTAAACGTTATGTCATTGTATTTACATGAGAGACTGTACCCTAAGAAGTCACACCTGTAACATTTCATGTATTCTACACCTGGGAGTCTTGAGGTGGGGCAAGCTATGGCTTAGGTCACCAAAGCCTTTGCAGGCTGAATCTGGCATTGTGCCGCAAATGGGTGGACTTAGGCAAACAGGGTTTGATCAGCAGCCCTGACATGAAAGGAGATGGGCAGGAAGCGAGAGGAGTAAAGAGGCATTCATCCACCCATTCTTGGAGGTGAAGCCCTTTCAGAACATCCTGTTCCCTTGATTACCTGCTGGTTGAACAGCAGAAATTTCAGATGATTTGGGATGAAGGTTTCAAGTTTTCTGGAAGAAAATTAGTTTTCTGGATGTTTTACCCCAGATATCAGAATTTAGCTTTGGAACTGTTAATACCTTTTCTCCTGAGACTGGTTAATATTTTGTCCAGCTTATCTTGCATTTCTTAATGATAAGGTGGGCAGCATCTAGATGTTGGATGTCAGTTGAACAAATGCCCAGACAAGACCTGAACTGTATTTTAAGTGACAAGACATCAGTTTGTAGGTGTCAAAGTCTGTCTTTTTGTTAAACAGGCAATGTATTCACTGAATTATCACTTATGACATAGGCAGTAATACATTTGTAATCATGAAAGCAAACCATATTGATATATTTTCATTTGCAAACATTAGACCTCAAATGTAATCTGTACAGTCATTGTCAGTCAAACATTACATAGCTCATTCAATTCCTGCCTTTCTGTAAACTTCATTCCTCCTCTAAAATGTTATGCATGGATTGTTCCAACAATGCCAATTTTTTCAAAGTAATTTGCTCCTACCATTTTCTAGAGATCCCACTTCCTGTTTTTTTTTATCTCTGTTAACTATATTCACTACTAGTAGTACATTTGGTTTAGACTTTGAATTCCATTTTCTAGTAACTTTTTGGCAACCACTAGAATTATACTCAACAAGACCTCACTATGTTAAGGAAATCCATTTCTCTTTCAAAAAATCATTTCCTTAGTTGCACCAATTTGCTCACCCAGTGTTTCTGACAGAGTAGTGTGTCATCTCATTATACACGCACACACACAATATGTTTCCCGTTGCCTCTTTTCTTCCCCATCACACCTCCATCATTGCATTCTACCTGAGGAAAAATTGTCTATTTGGGGTATAAAAATATTTATGCAAACACTTCCAAGCAAAGATCCTAAATCTTCTAAACTTTATTACATTTTTTGGAGCCATACGTATGTAGCCTGTCATTGTTTCTTTGTAAATTGTTTATTCAATCTGTCTTCCCAATCCTTTCCAATTTCCCATTATTCCTTTAGTTATCATTTAATATTTTATATGTCCTACTAATTATCCCTTTGTTAACAGCAGATTCTGTTCTAGATTCTACTAAAAACTCTACCATTGCAGATGTTCTTCGTGTTTCACTGTTGCCGTCATCACATTTGGGTTATCTGCTTGCAGTAGCCCTCAGTTGGCCTGATTATCAAAGTTTTGGGTCTTGCGTAGGTTGCGGTCTCATCTTTCATGACATCAGGTAGTCAGGGGTATAAAGCATGCAGCCAATGCCATACATCAGTCTTTCTTGCCATGCGGTGCCCTAAGCAGAAGCAGTTCGCATGTGCTGGTCGGCCGACTCCTGAAATTTTCATTTTCGAATTTCAGAACTGAAGTCTTCAACTAGGCTAAGTACCCTATTGGGGAATCTTTTTCTTGCTCTAAACCAATGTCATTTAAAGTCAATAATTGTATTTCTTGTGGAAAGCAAATACCTCATAAAGATTTTCATTCGTACTGTATTCCTTGCCTAGGCTCTGACCATGACGTACCTCGCTGTTGGTTTTGTGCCTTATTTAAACAACGAACTATTCATAGTCTGTATATTTACGCTTCTAAATATTTTGGTACTCTGTTCAATTACCCAGATATGGCTTTGGTAAGCCACCCGACTACCGACATTCCGAAAAAAAATAAAGATAAAAACAGAGACAGACCGCATAGGTCCAAAGCTGCCGACGATGCTTCTTCTAAGCTAGTCACCAGTTTGCTGGTACTCAGTGAGGCACTTTCACAGCCCTTGATACCTGCTACTTCAGATTCGCAGGCCTCTACTGAGACCCATTCGGAGTCTAGTATGCCGTGAGATGCTTCAACTGTGGAACCTGTGGATGTCTCTACCTTGGATGGGTCCGGAGCCGCTGTGCAGGCACCGGCTTCTGAGGGTGAAACCTTGCATACTCTTAGGGAGCATTTTTGCTGGGAAAGCCAGGATTACTCTGATTCTAAAATGAGGCTTAGGGATTTCTTACTCCTGCCCCAACCCAGGCCTTTAGCTATCCCCCCTGTACTGAACATTGTTTATGATGCCTTTTTGGAATCTAGCTTGGCCCCTGACTCATTACCTCCTGTTCCCAGAAAACCAGATAGATATTACAGGGTTCCTGATTCTCACAAGTTCCTCTTTAAAAATCCTACTGTGGATCCTGAGACCATTTCTCAGGGACCCAAGGGCATTAAGGCTACTACTGCCAAAAATCCTACCCCTTCTGGTAGAGATTCCAGGGCACTGGATAGATGCGGTAAGAAGGTATACACTTCTGCAACCTTGGCCATTGGGGCCTTAAACTGCCAGTTTCATATGTTAAAGTATCAGCAGCATATTATTGGATTACTTAAACAGAAAATGATGTTGATTCCTGACTCTGCTGAAAATGAAGATTTACAAGATTTAAAGCATTCAGCTGAACAAGTTGGAAAACATACTTTGCAGTGAGTGTGATTTTGATTCACTAGAATCATCTTGCAGGGCTGCTGTCACTGGGTCTGTACTTAGAAGCCATGCTTGGCTTAAGGAACAGTCTTTGCCAGATCATGTTAAAGCTAAATTTTTGGATGCTCCCTTAAACTAGGACCGCCTGATTGGCAACAAAGCAGAAGAAGTACTTAAAAAGATGGAGGAAAAAGCTAAATCTATGCAAACTGTTAAAGATTTCCTGCAAGTACAGCCTCCCAGATTTAGTAGGCATTGGCCCTCTAAGAATTGGTACTTTCCTGTCTCTTCCAGGCCTTCTCAGTCCAAACCAAGAACTAGCAGAACACCCAGGCTTCATTCCCAAGGTACGCACAGGACTAAGCAGTGGGGGGCTCCCACTTCCAAAGCAGGGAGTAGTAAGACTCCCCTCTATGATAAACTGTCTCAATGACTTAACTTTAAAACTTCCAAGCCCTGCTCAACTGACTGCTCCTTTAGGGGGGAAAGATTGCCCTGCAGGCAAAAAATTGGGAACTAGTTACCCAGGACAAATGGGTTTTAAATATAGTTTCCCAAGGATACAGATTCCACTTCCACACTTTACCAACCCCAAACTGTTGGCCAGATCTACCACCAAGTCAGTGGGCAGAGGCTCAAAAGCAAGTTTTCTCTGTTAAGTACCAGGGCTATTCAAACTGTCCCAGAAGAGGAAAGGGGACAAGGTTTCTACTCAAGACTATTCCTGGCGTTCTATCCTGGACCTCTCTATCCTAAACACATTTTTAGCGATCCCAAAATTCAAGATGCTAACTCTTCACCAGTTGCTTCCTATGCTAGGCATGGATGCCTGGTTGGCAACACTGGATTTAAAGGAAGCCTACCTGCACATCCCAATCAGGGAATCTTGCAGAAGATACGCTTCAAAGCAGGCTTCATGCACTATCAGATGATCTTCGTGTTTCACTGTTGCAATCATTACATTTGGGTTATCTCCTTGCAGGTAGCCCTCAGTCGGCATGCTTAACAAAGTCTTGGGTCCTGCGTTGGTTGCTGGCCCATCTTCCATGTCGTCAGGGGTATAAAACATGCAGCCGACGCCATTACCCCAGTCTTTTTTGCCATGTGGTAGCAGAAGCAGTTTGCAAGTGCCGGTCGGCCGACTACTGAAATTTTCATTTTCGAGTTTCAGAACCAAAGTCTTCAACTAAAAGCTAAGTACCCGTTGGGGAAACTTTTTCTTGCTCTTAACCGATGTCAGTAAAAGTAAATAATTGCATTACTTGTGGAAAGCAGATACCTCATAAAGATTTTCATTCATACTGTATTCCTTGCCTAGGCCCTGACCACGACATACCTCACTGTCGGTTTTGTGCCTAATTTAAACCACGAACTATCCGTCGTCTGTATATTTTCACTTCTAAATATTTTGGTGCTCGGTACAATTATCCTGATATGTCTTCGGTCAGCCTTCCGACTACTGACATTCCGAAAAAACGTAAACATAAAGACGATGCAGGCCACATAGGTCCAAAACTGCCGGCGATGCTTCTCCTAAGTCAGTCGCCAGTTTGCCTCTACTCAGTGAAATGCTTTTGCAGCCCCTGATACCCGCTACTTCAGATTCGCAGGCCTCTACTGAGACCCATTCAGAGTCCAGTATGCCACGAGATGCTTCAACTGTGGAACCTGCAGATGTCTCTACCTTGGATGGGTCCGAAGCCGCTATGCAGGCACCGGCGTCTGAGAGTGTATTCAGGCCTACTGACTTGTGTATTAAACCAACGGCATTTTCTTCTTCAAGGCATAAAACTCGAACCATGCCTAGAAAACTGACGCCCACACCGCATGGTCAGGCCTCTATGCCTAAAAAACAGATAAGAATGGCTGAAGACCTTATTACTTTAATCAGGGGAAGCCAGCCTTCCCACTCTGAGACCTAGGACTGAGTTTGCTTATGATACTTCTGACCAGGATTCTGAAATTTCTGTTTCCTCTGATGACCAGGATTTACCCTCATCTACCTATGAGGATTCTGATGCTGTGGACTCTGTTCCCTCTGCCCCCCCCTAGAGGATTTCTCTTTTGGTGAAACCTTGCATACTCTCAGGGAGCATTTTTGTTGTGAAAGTCAGGATTTTTCGGATTCTAAAAAGAGGCTTAGGGATTTCTTACTCCTGCCCCAGCACAGGCCTTTAGCCATATCTCCTGTACTAGACATTGTTGATGATGCCTTTTTGGAATCTAGCTTGGCCCCTGACTCTTTACCTCTTGCTCCCAGAAAACCTGATAGATATTACAGGGTCCCTGACTCTCACAAGTTCCTTTTTAAAAATCCTACTGCGGATCCGGAGACCATTTCACAGGGACCCAAGGGCATTAAAGCTACTACTGCCAAAAATCCTACCCCCTCTGATAGAGACTCCAGGGTGCTGGATAGACGCAACTTTGGCCATTAGGGCCTTAAACTGCCAGTTTCATATGTTAAAGTATCAGCAGCATATTATTGGATTGCTTAAACAGAAAATGATGTTGATTCCTGATTGTGCTGAAAATAAGAATTTACAGGATTTACTCCATTCAGCTGAACAAGTTAGAAAACATACTTTGCAATGTGGTTTTGATTCACTAGAAGCATCTTGCAGGGCTGCTGTAACTGGGTCTGTACTTAGAAGGCATGCTTGGCTTAAGGAGCAATCCTTGCCAGACAATGTTAAAGCAAAATTACTGGAAGCTCTCTTAAACCAGGACTGCCTATTTGGCAACAAGACAGAAGAAGTTCTTAAAAAGATGGAGGAAAAAGATAAATCTATGCAACTGTTAAAAGATTTTTTACAAGTACAACCTCCAAGGTTTAGTAGGCATTGGCCTTCCAAAAACTGGTCCTTTCCTGTCTCTTCCAGACCTTCTCAGTCCAAACCCAGATCCAGCAGAGCTCCCAGGCTTCAGTCCCAGGGTACGCACAGGACTAAGCAGTGGGGGGTCTCTACTTCCAAATGTGGGAGTAATAAAACTCCCCCCTGTGGTAAACTGTTTCAGTGACTTCTTTTTAAAACTTCCAAGCACTTCTCAACTGACTGCTCTTTGGGGGGAAAGATTGCTCTTCATGCAAAGAACCTGGAACTCATTACCCAGGACAAATGGGTTTTAAATATAGTGTCCCAGGGATACAGATTTCGCTTTCACACATTACCTACACCAAGCAGGTGGCCATCTCTACCCCCAAATCAGTGGGCAGAGGCCCAAAAGCAATACTTTCTCTCTCAAGCATGGGGGCTATTCAGTTGGTACCAGAAGAGGAAAAGGGACAAGGTTTCTACTCAAGACTTTTCCTGGTACCCAGAAAAGACAATTCATGGCGTCCTATCCTGCACCTGTCTACTCTAAACACTTTTTTGGTGATTCCAAAATTCAAGATGCTGACTCTTCACCAGTTGGTTCCCATGCTAGGCAAAGACGCCTGGTTGGCAACTCTAGATTTAAAGGAAGCATACCTGCACATCTCAATCAGGGAATCTTGTAGAAGATACCTACGCTTCAAAGCAGGCTACACACACTATCAGATAAGGACTGCAGCAATGTGGATCTTCGAACATCTACATTTATGGTAGGTACAAAACTGTACTTTCTTTGCACTGCCCTTTGGCTTATCTACTGCACCCAGGGTATTCACAAAGTGCCTAGCTCCAGTCATTGCATTTTGCAGGCAAAGAAATATTCAAATATACCCATACCTGAACGATTGTCTAATTCAGGCAGAAAGCCAGGACATACTTTTTATTCATCTGGCCTTTGTACAAAGGGTGCTTACTTGTCTGGGGTACACCATAAATGAAAAGAAATCACACCTGGTACCCTGTCAACAAATTATATTCCTGGGAGTAAGCTTGAATACAGCTTCCCAGATGGCTTTCCTCACGCCAGAGAAACAAATTAATTTGACAACCTACTTCAAACAAGTGGTCACAAAAACCCTGCTCTCTGCAAGGCAAATACTACAAGCCTTGGGGTTCATGGCCGCCTACATTCTTCTAATTCCATGTGCAAGACTGCATATGAGGAATCTACAGTGGTATCTAAAATGCCTATGGTGTCAACATTCTCAGGATCTAGAAGCAATGATTCCTATCATACCTTGCGTACACTAGAGTTCCTTTGGTGGGCAGAGGCCTGCCACCAAAACAAGGGACTACCATTCACACTACCCCCTGCCGTCCAAACCCTAACAACAGATTTTATTTTATTTATTTTATTTTACATTTGTTAACTGGGGGTGTCTGAGCCGAAAAGGCCCTTTTTCAGCAGAGGCCCAGGGAGAAAAGCTCCACAAAGAAAAATTACAGACACATTTAGTTATTTAGACATGATCAGTATACACACAAATTACAAGAGACATGTTTTTACAGTGGTATGCTGCACATAAACAGTTACAGTGGAGAGAAACAAACAAAAACATATTAATTTTAAAATAAAGGTAATTAATAGATTTGTGGTGTACAGCTGAAATTTGGAACATAGGTAGAATACATACATAGTACACAGGTACAGTACATACATTGTAGATTAGCCAGTGTTTGTGAGTAAGACTGAAAACTATTATCAAGTGCTCTAGATTTAGTATGCATATGTTATCCGTTTTCACTAGCCTGGGGAGCAATCATGGCACTGCCAACTTTGCTTGAGATGTTGCCTGATGAGGTCTTTAAAGGAGGCTTTGGATGATGTGTTTTGAATGCTAGTAGGGACAGAGTTCCATTTTTTAACCACTGAAGTACTATATAGTGCATCTCCAAAGCTATTGTAGCTGTTGGTGACTTCTAGTAGTAGTTTGCTTGATGATCTAAGAGGCCGTTTGGCTGAGTGATGTACTAGGTTTTTGAGGGCAGGACACTTATTGGGGAGGTAATAGAATGACAGAGGCAGAGCTAATTGTAGGTTAGGAGGTTGCGCAGTTCAAGCCAGTGGAGCTGTCTCAAAGCAGTACAGTGATGAGTTCTATATGAGCAATTTGCTGCAAAGCGGGCAATTCTGTTATAGCAGGCTTCCGTTTTGCTTAATTCAGTTTTGTTGAGATTAGTCAGAATGGGAGATGCATAGAGTAGGGTGGATAGAAGTTGGGAGCGAGCAATGGCTGATCTTGTGTTGTTGGTAAGAAATGGTTTGATACGGTAGAGTGACCCCAGTTTAGCATGTACTTTTTTAATAGTCAAGTTGAGATGACCATCAAATTTTAGGTGGGAGTCTATGGTTATTCCCAATAGCTTAGCCTGTGCCACTGGAACAATTGGAGTAGCATTTGTGGAGTAGATAGTGAATTGACTGTTAGTGTTTTTGTTAGAACTGGTTATAATCATAAGCTGAGTTTTCTTTGGATTGAGGATAAGTTGGGCTTTGGTAAAGAAGTTTTCAACGTCAGAAAATGCTAGTTGAGTTGTTTGCAGTAGGGTGGGAATGTTTTGTGCAGCACAGATTAAGGTAGTGTCATCTGCATACTGAATTACAGATGCTTGCTGTGTGGTGGTATGGAGGTCATTTGTGAAGACTGTGAATAGTAGTGGTCCTAAGATAGAACCCTGTGGGACTCCTGTAGTTATGAGCAGCTGAAGAGAGAGAGAAGTTTCCCATTTCACAGCTTGGTACTGTTAGTTAAGTAGCTTTGGAACCAGGTAAGAGTGTTATTTGATAGATTATATTGGTTTAGTTTGTTTAGTAGGATTTGGTGTGAGACTGTGTCAAATGCTTTGGACATATACAAAAAAAGAGCTGACACTTGTAGGCCATCATTTTTGAGATGGTTTACTGTGTCTGTGAAGCAGAGGAGGGCTGTAGTGGTACTATGGGCAGGTCTGAAACCATGCTGAGTAGGTGACAGGATGTTGAGGTCTAGGAGATAGTTTAGCATCTGGGTATGGATGCATTTTTCTAGGATTTTGGCTGGGGTGGGGGGGGGGGGAGTAAAGCAATGGGTCTATAGTTATTAAGTTCAGTGGAGGTCCCGCCTTTATGTATGGATGTAACATAGCCTTTATGTATGGATGTAACATAGGATATTTTCCAGAGTTTGGGCACATAGTTTTCAACAATGGATCTGTTTATGAGAGTGGAGTCTGGGATAGCAGTAGCATCTGCTGTGAGTTTCAAAAAATAGCTAGGGAGTAGGTTGGCTGCTGTTGATGAGGTTTTTAGTTTGGAGAGCATGCTTTTAATTGAAGTGGTGGAAACTGTTTTGAGGGTAAAGCTTGTATTTGTGTTATTTGTGTTGGGGGGGATAGTGAGGAAGGAACTGTCCTGTGATACCAAGGATAGAATTGAGTTCACAAAGTGGGAGTTGAATTGTATTTCAATGGGAACTTTAGTGTCAGGTGTGATTGGTTTGGGGGTAGCCTTTTGGGTGGATTTTAGTAACTGGTTTATATTTTTCCAAAATTTTTGCGGGTTGTGTTGGTATTTAGTTTGTAATGTTGTGTAGTAGGATTTTTTGTCCAGCCTAATGCATTTTTTGCATGGTTGCGCAGTTCTTGGTACTTAGTTAGGCTTTGTGTTTCTTTGTTTTTTTGATAGTAAAGCCAGGCAGTGTCTCTGGACTTGAGGATTTGTTTGGTTTCTTTACTGAGCCAGGGGTTTGTAGAGGTTCTAACCTTGATTTTGTGTAATGGAGCGACAGTGTCTAGGTGTTGTAGAAATGTTTTGTTGAAATATGCTACAGCCTGGTCAAGTGGGAGGGTTTTTAGGGGGGTCCAGTCACAGTTACAGAGTAAAGTGTTGAGGACCTCAGGAGAGAATTTTTTTGTGTTTCTAGTGGATATATAGTTAGTGGTTTTGCATATGCTTGTTCTACTACATATAAAGTATATTATGTTGTGGTCACTTAAGGTGTCTGGGAGACTGCCTGTGTGAGGGTACAATGTGGGGTTGTTAGTTAGGACCCAGTCAAGGATGGATTCCCTTTTAGATTTTTTATCACATCTAGTTGGAATTTGGACTAGCTGCTGGTAGCCATGGAGATTTATTAGATTACTTGGTGGTTCTGATATACAGGTGAACCAATCTAGGTTGAAGTCCCCCAGAATAAGGGTTTCTTGTGAGTATGTGGAAGAACACCAGAATAAGAAGTCTTCAAGGCTAGCAGGTGTATTACCAGGTGGAATATAGATCACAATTGTGGTGATGACCTTTTTAGGGTGAAGTTGAAGTTGTGAGATAAGTATGTCCCAATTACTGGGGGAGGGGTAGGAGTTTGGTAATTGACGGACAGTAAAGTTGGACTTGTAGAGTAAGGCAGTTCCACCCCCTTTACAAAGTGGTCTGTCTTGTCTAATGATATTGTAGCCGGTAGGGAGAACTTCTGAGTTAGCTATGTTTTTATTTAGCCAGGTTTCTGTTAAAGCAACTATGTCTGGGGAGTAATGTGCTATTGTGGCCTGGAGTTCAGGGATTTTATTTTTGATACTTCTAATATTAATATTTAGCATTAAAAGATGGTTGGTTTTGCTGCTGTTGTTGATTTGCCCAGGGATGAAGAAAGTGGGGGTGTTATGTTCTGACATTTGTGTTGGACAGGATGGATTTGGGCTTAGGTTGGGGTTGATATCCCCACTTATGGTGAGCCTGGAGTTAAAATGGTTATACAGATGTTGGAGTTTGGTGAGGAGTGTGAGAAAGTACTGTGTTTTTTTGGAGTAGGAATGAGAGCATATGTGTTTAGTTCTGAATTGGTCCGTTATGTAGTTCTTGAATAACTGTGGACAGATATTATTATAATGTGTGGTGTCTGTATACGAGAGTGTATAATGCAGTGTTGCGCTACTAAGTTTAGCGATATTGCTAGAGTGATAACTTGTGTTGTAAAGAATTATAAGACAGACTAGACTTAGTTGTGTGATAGTCATGGTTATAAAGTTTAAGTTGTTTCTAGGTGGGGGGTCTGAATAGGAATTATAGGGTTGCACTATATGTGGCTGGGGAAGTAGTGTGGGTGATGTAAAAAATGCCTAGTGGGAATGAAGAGTGATTGGGAGTATTTTGTGTGGAGCAAGTTGGTGTGGTATAATGTGATATGACTTGAGCTGTGATTGGTGGAGGTGATGTGAGGGTGAGCTGTGGGTGTGACTGTGATTACTATAAATGAAGAGGTAGTGGGGGCGGGAGGAAATAGGGGGCAGGCAGGTGAGCGGAGAGAGCCTGAGCATTAGCGAGGGCGAACGGAGCGGGGCAGAGCCAACCAAGACAAGAGAAAAAAGTAAGTATTACTTTACAAATCTGAACACTTTTAAAACAAATTCCTGAGGTCTAATGGCTTACCGGCAAGCAGAATGTAATTGCTGAAGAGCACTTGTGTCCTGGTGGGAGACTAGAAATTTAAAGATGGCTCCATGCTCAGCAGGATTCTAATATAGACTTTGTATTGGGGGAGGGAGATAGCACAAGGGGTGTAAACCAGGTGGAATGCAAAGAAACCAGAGAGGCAATCAGTGGAAATCAGTGAAGGCCTCAGAGGGGGTAAGTAATAGTTCAAACTACCTGTAAAGTGAAGGAGAGAAGAGACAGCAAAGTTTATTAAGGTTGGGAGTGTGTCTTTACATTGACTTGCTGATTAGTAACCAGTTTGTGCACAGATTAGAGTAGGGAGATACATTAGCAATGAAGGGGAATGTATAGAGATGCAAATAAACAGGTGGGCCTCCAAGTGATAAAAACTAAGGCAGAAAGCACTGAGAGGGCTGCTTGATGGTTAATTTAGTCACAGGGATGTGAATTAAATGTGTACTGTCTATAGGACAGTTAGGATTACTGTACTAGCGGGGGGGGACACAAGGCTAGAACAGTCAGTTTTATTAGCAAGCTGATAACTACTAAGAAATACTGCTAATGTAATAGCTTCACTCTCATAAAACATACAAGTAGAATGCCTGGGTGGATTGACCCTGCTCTTGAGGCTCAAAATGTATATCCTTGTTTAGTTTGCAGTACTGATTCCTTCTTATACTGTATGGGTGGAGTGGCAGCCGCAGACTGCAGATTTGCTTGAGTGTGCTCTGAAGAGAGAGAGAGAGAAAAAAAGGGAGGATGAAGCTAGTAGAAGGAGACAAAAACAGGTCAAAGGAAGTAATGAGGAGATAGGAGGGTGTAAAAGATACAAATCTGTGGATAGTGTGGATAAAGCAGGAGAATAGATGCTACTGCTACAGTCTGAGAGTCCTTCAACAGTAACCACATCACAGTGCCATAACTTAGTTTGGAAATACATTTATCAGCCAGTTATCCTGCACGTACAAGAAATAGGAAAATGAACACAACAGCACAGCTGAAGCAGTAGCAGAGACAACTGTAGTGCTAAATCAGTAAATACTGTTTCTAACTCCAAGACAAGATGCATCAGACTATGCAAGGGGGGCTCACCTTGCAGGGAAGTGCATACAGGGCAAATGGAACCCAAGTCAAATCCACCTGCATATCAATCAGAAAGAAATGTTAGCTGAACAGAATGCTCTGACAGCCTTCAAGGACCACATTCTTCCAGGACAATTAATGGTAAAGACGGACAACACCACTGTTATGTGGTACATAAGCAGGGAGGGTACACATTCTTACCCTCTCTGCAGACTAGCCATGGCTTTGTGGAACACAGCAACCAAGTGCATCTACAAGCTCAATTCCTATCAGGAAAACTAAATACACTGGCAGACGAACTAAGCAGAAATCTCATGGACCCACACGAGTGGAAACTGGAACCAAGGATTTTCAACTTGTTGACAAGCAAATGGGGGGAGCCCAGATATAGACCTGTTTGCCTCCCCCCAGAATTATCAATTGGACACATTTTGCACAAGGACTCCCCACAAACAAGCTTGGAAAGTGGATGCTCTGTCCTTCAGCTGGAAAAACCTATAAATTTATGCCTTTCCTCCTCTGCCTATGCTCTCCAAAGCACTACTAAAGATCAAACAAGACAAACCAAGGACAGTTTTGATTGCACCAGACTGGCCATGCCAACACTGGTACCCCCCTCTTGTGCAGTGTGTCACTGCTATCCCCATGGCACCTGAGTCAGACCCCTACCCTGCTGTCACAGCAGGAGAGCCAGATTCTGCACCCCCAGCTTCAAACCCTGAACCTGGCAGCCTTGCTAATCATGTAATCTCTCCGTTACCATCCCTCCGTAAACAAGTGTTGGATGTCATTTTGGAGGTAAGGAGGTCTAGTACTAGAAAATCTTATTCTGAAAAATGGAAAAGATTCTGTGCCTGGAACCAAACTCAAGGGATGGCCACAGCAGCGCCCAATTTACCTCAGATTCTTCAGTAATTAACTCATTCACTCCAGTGGAGCTCAGGAAGTTTGCACTGTAATTTCCAGTGGGCGGAGGCTAAGCCTTTTGACAGAGTCAAATGATCTCACATTTCAAACAAATGTTCATATGTCTAGAAACAAAGAGATTATGAAAGAAGTACAAATGGCAAATTCTTCAGCACAAACTATTTTTATAGTGGTAGTATTCTTTAGGGTCTAGGTCTTAAACTGAATTTTATAAGTCACAAACTCTTTTCAAAAGGAACCTTGATGATTGGATGGGAGAAAGGAAATTCACCCTGGGGATCATGTCAGTCGCCCTGCTAGACAGGGGTCCAGGAAGTAAATAGTGTGAGATGAAATAGCCAGGGAATTGTTATGGCTAGGCTTGTATAGGCCCTAGGGCCGATAGCCTAGTACCAACCCATGAACAATAAACACAGTAACTATTACATTTGTAATATTTTCTAAACAACTTGTATCTCATCAACCACTTAAAGTTACACACACACTGCCAGCAGCATTTTATTCATCTAGCTGAGAGCTTTCATATGAGGCTAAGGAGTTCTGTCTGCCTTACTTGGTTGTTGAGATATTTAGAAAAATTTGAAAATTATATGTATAGAAATGAATATCATAAAAGCAACAGTTAATATCTATTTACATGCACCAGACAGAGGTCAAATATTAATGCAGGTGAGTTTGCCATTGTGTAAGCTTTAAGAGCTTGTACATAGCATGGTTTTGGAATTATTGATGCAAATATGAACAAGTAATATTTCACGCCTAGAGACGTCAGTAGGAGTTAACTGCAGATGTGCCTGGAGGCATCACTCGGATGTAATGAGTTAACTGAAATGCTTCACAAGGGCCTTTCGTTTTCCTCCATCAAAATTCACGCCTCAGCCATTTCAGCTCATTACAACACAGAGCCACCCCTCTTTTCTCACCCACTGCTCAAGCAGTTCCTCAGAGGGGCCAAAAACTTAAGACCACGCAGGAGAGCCCCAACTCCAGCCTGGGACCTTAACTTTGTATTGGAAAAGCTCACTCTTCCTCCTTTTGAGCCAGCTGCAAGTGCAGAGTTAAAATTCCTTTCTTGGAAAACAGCTTTCCTTTTAGCAATCACTTCAGCAAGAAGGGTATCTGAATTCCAGGCCCTTATGGCAGTGGACCCTTTTATAATCTTTCATGTGGACAGGGTATTTTTCAGGACCAATCCCTCTTTCATGCCCAAGGTGGTATCCAGTGTGGCTCTTAAGCAATCCATTCATTTGCCAATCTTCTTTTCTAATCCACAGAACAAAGGGGAACAGATACTGCACTCCTTAGATGTGCACAGACAACTTAGATTTTACTTGGACAGGACTAAACCTCAAAGGAAATCTGAACAACTGCTGGTGGCATTTGCTGCAGGGGCAGAGGGGAAGGCTTTTTCAAAGCAAACCATTTCCAAATGGATAGGCTATTGCATTCATTTCTGCTTTAAGCACCATGGAAAACCTATCCCACAGGGAATTAGACCCAATTCAGCCAGGGCTGCATCTACCTCTACAGCCTTTCTCAGAGGTGGTCCCTACCACAGACATCCTAGAAGCTTCTACCTGGAGTTCTGTGCATACTTTCAACAAGCACTGCCATTTGCCAATTCTCTAAATCCAGAGCTGGCTTTGCCACTGCAGTCTTTCAGGGCATTATAGCTCGTCCTAATTCTATCTAAATTCCTCCTCCCATCCTTAGCTTTGTGAATCTACCCAAATGTTATGACTGCAACAGTGAAACACGAAGAACATAGTACAGTTGTGTGTACTTGCCATAAATGTAGATGTTCGAGTGTATTCACTGTTGCAGTCCTGATTACTCTCCCTCCGGCCCCCTGCCTTCTTTTGGCTATACCTCTAATCTCCTTTACTTTGCTTAAAAGGTTTTTGGTGTATTTGCTTTTTTAAAAAACGAAACTACAAACTTCAAAAAATAAATTACAAAGGACAAACCACACTAGGACCAAATGTGAAGGTTAGCGCTTTCGTTTACTAAGTTAGGAAACTTCTTCAGACAAGAGAAAATGACAAATAAATGAATTTATATAGATTCACAAATAATGACATAATTTCCTTCTCACAAAGACCAAGCCTCAATTTAAAATACCAAACCACTAACAAACATAAAATCAAACCCATCAATACAAAAATCATACATAAAAGTATATGTGATAAAGCAATACAAAAGTTAAAAATGAGCACATGTAAAGCATGTACTTATGTTTTTAAATACATAAGCAATATATAAAAAACATATCAATATAAAACACATATCTCTCTTAACAGATGTCAATCAAGGGAGACAAAAACATCAATATAATCATAAATAAAACATGTATGAAGCCTTATCACATTAAGGCCCTCAATTTCAAAATACTGTTAATAGAAACTGAATCATTTAACCCTGGAAAAGTTAAAGCATTAAGCTTAAGTTGCCAAATAAGTTCCTTCTCATCTAATTTCAAATCTTTGTTTCCACCTCTAATGTTGTCACATATTTTCTCGATAACCAGAAATTTAAACTCATGACTAGGAAAAGTATTAATATGCCTAGCCAAGGCGTTATTCAAGTTCTTTTTGTCAGTTGCATATAAATGTTCATAAATTCTACTTTTGAGTGGTCTTTCTGTTTTGCCCATATAAAAAGCAGGGCATTTCAAACATGAACTCAAATAAACAACCCCCCCTTGTATTGCAATTGAATTTACCTTTGATGTAATACTTTTTATCATTTATAACAAAGGAAGTGACAACATTAATGTGTTTACACCAGCGGCAAGCTTCGCATTTGAACATGCCACAATGTGGTAAGTGGCATCTTGGGATGACATTCTCAAGGATACCTTTCAGGTTCCTACCTTTTTCTGAAAACCACAAAAGGAGAATCACCCACATAATTTCTAATCGATGATTCATCCAAAAGGAAAAAACAATTTTTAAAAATAATTGATTTCAATAAAGGAGCATCAATAGAAAAAGTGGTAATGAAACTTAATCTAGCTTTGTCGGTTTCGAGTAAAAAACCTGAACGGCTAGAGTCAGTTGTAATCACATTAGGGCCAGTTATTAATACATTATGATCAATCCCACCTGGATCAATAGAGATGTTTATCCGTCTAACATCTGATTCAATGGTAGTGAAAAAATCATTAACAGTCAATAAAGGTTAAAAAAAAACTTTTGATCTTTTAAGGGAAACCTCACCAATGACATCTTCCACTAACTTAACAGGATAACTACACTTAATAAACATTTCCTTCAACAAATTACACTCATCAATAAAATCATGTTCAACGGAAACCATTACAAGTTCAACGGCAGCCCATACAAGTTGGCCCTTAATAACTCCCTTTTTCTGAAAGAAAGGATGACAACTGTAAAAGTGAAGGAATGCATTTCAGTAAGTGGTTTTCCTAAAGATTTTTGAAGTATACTTATTCAAAGAATAATTTTTGGTTAAATCAATGTCCAAAAAGGAAATTCTGTCAGTGTTAATTCCCATGTAAACTCCAAAAAACTGGTGAATTTGGTAATATGTTCAACAAATAGTTCGGCTGAAGGTTTATCCCGTCGCCAGAGTATAAAGATATCGTCCAGATAACGGGTGTACCATGCAGCCCTCTCCTGAAATACTACATCCTTAAAAAGAAATGTTTTCTCCCAAAAAGCCATAACAGTATTGGCAAACGTAGCCCCACAGGGAGAGCCCATGGCAACACCCGATCTCTGTAAATAATAATTGTTGTCAAATAAAAAATAGTTATTTAAAACCAACTCCAGCAAGTAGATCACCAAATCAATACATGAACCATCCACACATTTTTCAAGTAAAGGATAAAAGGCCCAGACAGGATGCAGACTATGAATCTTCCGACCAGGTGTCCATTTCTTCAGATTCATCCTCAGACCTAGGATATTCTTTACCCCCTTATGAGGATTCTGATGCTGAGGAATCAATTCCATCAGCCTCTCAGCCTGAGGACTACTCCTTTGGGGAGACCTTACATACCATGAGGGAGCATTTCCATTGGGAAGGCCAGGATTACTCAGAATCCAAGAAAAGGCTCAGAGACTTCCTTTTATTACCTCAACACAGACCCCTTGCTATTCCACCAGTGTTAGATATTGTGGATGATGTGTATACTGAATCCATCTTAAATCCTGACTCCTTACCTCCAGCCCCAGTTAAACCTGATAGATACTACAAAGTCCCTGACTCTCACAAATATCTGTATAGAAGCCCTGTTGCTGACCCTAAAACTATTTCTCAGGGACCCAAAGGGATTAAGGCCTCATCAGCAAAAAACCCAGTTCCCTCTGACAGAGATTCCAGAGCATTAGACAGATGGGGAAAGAAGGTATATACGTCTGCAACTTTAGCAATGAGAGCTTTAAATTGCCAGTTTCATATGCTAAAATATCAGCAATTTTTGATGTCTCAGTTGTAACAAAAGATGCTTCCAGATTCAGATCCTCCTAAATTTAAAGAAGTGCAGGATTTATTGCATGCAGCTGAACAAGTGGGAAAACATACTTTGCAATGTGGTTTTGATTCCTTAGAGGCCTCCTGTAGAGCAGCAGTTACAGGCTCTGTCATTAGAAGACATGCTTGGTTAAAAAAAACATACGTTGCCAGATCATGTTAAGGCAAAATTATTGGATGCACCTTTGCAGCGTGATGTGTTGTTTGGAGTTAAGGCAGAGGAGGTATTAAAGAAGATGGAGGATTAGGCAAATCTATGCAAACGATGAAGGATTTCTTACAGGTTCAGCCTCCTCATTTTAACAGAAATTGGCCAACAAAGAATTGGTCCTTTCCAGTCACAGACAGACCTCAAAGGGGCAGATACAGATGTCCAAGAGGTAGAGGTCAAACACAAGGTCCTTACAGGCCTCAACAATGGGGTACACCAGGCCAGAAAGAAGGGGAAGACAGGCCCCAACCATATAAAAAGCAGCCTCAATGACTTCCCACTACAACTGCCAAACAGCTCTCTCTTGGCAGCCCCCTTAGGAGGAAAACTGACACTTTTTTGTATCACAATTGGCATTGCATCACCAAAGACAAATGGGTTCTCAACATTGTATCTCAAGGTTACAGGTTCCACTTTCACACTCTGCCAAGGTTAAAAGGAATGCCAAATCTGCCACCAAATCAATGGGCAGAGGCTCAAAAACAAATTACAGCACTCATGGACATGAGAGCTATTCAAAAGGTACCACCACAGGAGCAAGGACAAGGATTTTACTCAAGACCCTTTCTGGTTCCCAGAAAGGAGAAAGCCTGGAGACCCATTCTGGATCTTTCTTCTCTAATCACTTACCTGGATGTTCCGAAATTCAAAATGTTGACACTACAGCAGCTTCTTCCCATGCTGGGCAAGAAATTTGGCTCGTGACTTTGGACCTCAAGGAGGCATACCTGCATGTCCCTATCAGACAAAATTGCAGAAGATACCTCAGATTCATAGCTGGTTCAATGCACTATCAATTCTCTGCACTGCCCTTTGGCTTATCTACTGCGCCCAAGGTCTTCTCAAAGTGCCTGGCACCAGTAATTGCATTTTGCCGACAAAAAGGAATTAAAATTTATCCGTACCTGGATGACTGCCTAATTCAAGCAGAGAGCAAGGACATTCTTCTAAAGCATCTGGCGTTCGTAAAAAAGTTATTAAGTTGCCTGGGGTACACAGTAAACGAAAAGAAATCAAAACTAGTACCCTCACAAGAGATAATATTCGTGGGTGCCAGCTTGAACACAACGGCCCAGATGGCTTATCTCACGCCAGACAAGCAAGGACAACTGACTCGATACTTTCAGTTGATGGCACCAAAGACGCAACTCCCTGCAAGAAAAATTCTGCAGGCCTTGGGCTACATGGCATCTTCCATACTACTAATTTCATATGCCAGACTGCATATGAGGAAACTACAATGGTACCTAACGAGTGTATGGTCTCAACACTGTCAAAGTTTGGAAACAGTTATACCACTAATTCCTTGCCTTCAACAGGAGTTTCGATGGTGGTCTCAAGCTTGTCACCTCAACAAGGGACAGCCTTTTACTCAACCCACAGCCAGGCAAGCACTGACAACAGATGCATCGGATTACGCCTGGGGAGCACACATGGCAGGAAAATGTATTCAGGGCGAGTGGCCCGCAGAGCAAAGGCATCTTCACATCAATCAAAGCGATGCTAACAGTACAAAATGCCCTTATAGCTTTCAAGGACCTGCTGCATCCAGGACAATTACTACTAAAGACAGACAACACCACAGTTATGTGGTACATAAACTAGCAAGGGGGCACACACTCCTACTGCAGACATGCCATGACCTTGTGGAACACAGCTCTAGACTACCAAGTTCATCTGCAAGCACAATTCCTGCCAGGAAAGAAAAACACACTGGCAGACGACCTAAGCAGAAACATCATGGATCCCCACAAATGGAAATTGAATCAACAAATATTCAGAATGATAACACAAAAATGGTGGAGCCCGGACATAGATCTGTTTGCATCCCCAACGAACTGCCAGCTACAGAAATTCTGCACAAGGAGTTACCATCCACAAGCATGGAAAGTGGATGCCCTTTCATTCAGCTGGAAAAACCTGCAAGTATACGCTTTCCCACCTTTACCTCTCCTTCCAAAGGTACTCATAAAGGCCAGGCAAGAAGAGCCAGCACTGGTACCCAATCTTAAAGAACTTAGCACAAGAAGCACCCTGGATTTTGCCTCAAATCCCAAATTTGCTGACACAGCACAACAATCAGATACTTCACAGCCAGCTCAAGACCTTAAACCTAGCTGCATGGAAAATTCCTTAGTCAAGCAAGCAATGCCTCTCTCCAAAGCTGTTATGGATGTCATTCTGGAGGCCAGAAGGCTTAGTACCAGGAAAGCCTATTCGGATAAATGGAAGAGATTCTGTGCCTGGAACCAGATGCACAGCCTTGACCCTGTTGTCCCAAAGATTCCTCAGATACTTCAATATTTAACTGAGATGCTGGACAAGGGCCTCTCCTTCTCATCCATCAAGATCCACGCCTCTGCCATTTCTGCTCATTACAACACGGATCCACCAATTTTCTCTAATCCTTTGCTCAAACAGTACCTCATAGGGGCTAAAAACATAAGACCACCCCGTAGAGCACCTACTCCAACTTGGGGCCTCAACTTTGTTTTGGAAAAATTAACTTTACCTCCTTTTGAGCCAGCTAACACAGCAGAATTAAAATATATCTCCTGGAAAACTGCTCTGCTACTGCAATAACATCAGCACGAAGAGTTTCAGAATTACAGGCACTAATGGCAGTGGAACCTTTCCTCATTTTCCACCAGGACAGGGTGTCTTTAAGAACTAACCCTACGTTTATGCCAAAGGTGATATCAAGTGTGGCTCTTAACCAAACTATTCACGTGCCAACTTTTTATCCAAAACCACAAAACAAAGGGGAGAGACTACTACATTCTTTGGACATTCACAGACAGTTATGCTTCTACTTGGACAAGACCAAAGCTTTCAGAAAATCTGAGCAATTATTGGTAGCATATGTGCAGGAGCACAGGGAAAAGCCATTTCAAAACAGACCATTTCAAAATGGATAGGACATTGCATATGTTTCTGCTATACACACCATGGGAAACCTGTACCTAGCAGCATTAGATCTCACTCCACCAGGGCAACAGCCACTTCAGCTGCCTACCTCAGAGGAGTACCTACCAATGATATTTTGGAAGCAGCAGCATGGAGTTCTGTGCATACCTTCACCAAGCATTACCATTTACCTTTATACTCCAAATCTAGAGCTGGCTTCGCCACTGCTGTGCTGCAGGGCCTTATAGCCACCCCTAATGCCTTATAGAACCAGCCACCCTACCTCAGCTTTGGGATTCCACCAAGTGTAATGACTGCAGCAGTGTAACACGATGAACATAGTACAGTTTTGTATCTACCATAAATGTAGATGTTAGAGTGTAAACACTGCTGCAGTCCAAGTTACCCTCCCTCCTTCCCCTCTTACTTGCTGTTACGTACCTAGGTCTTCTACCCTAACTACCTAAGAGGAGTATTTGCTGGTAACTGTAAATTGTTGTTTGCTTTTCTTTTGTATACTTTACTAGCAATTTGAATTGCCTATCTGTTTGGGGGCACTTGACATCTGGGGCAAGAAAACTGAAGAAAATGGCGTCGGCTGCATCTTATATACCCCTGTCGCATTGACGTCAGGGAGGAGGCAACAGCAACCGACGCCGGACCAAGACTTTGGAACTCAGGCCGACTGGGGAACTGCAGAAGTGTTTACACTCTAACATCTACATTTATGGTAGGTACAAAACTGTACTTTTGCAGGTTCCTATTCCCATTTTCCTGTCCTGGTTTCATTTCTAGAGTGGTGTTATCTTTTCTTGCAGCAAAAATTTCAGCAGGCTCAGGTAATTGATTTACTGATTGGATCCAAAGTTTTGCACCATTATTTGTTTGTGGATCCAAATTTCTTATCTACTATAATTATCACAGTGGTGGGGGCTGATCCCTTTACCACAGATGCGCCATACACTGGTATTATTAGAAGTTGAGCCCCTCTGTCCCTCTTTTGTATTAACTCTGAAGTGCCACTGTTTATTAATATCACTTTGATTTCACCTTGGTAATCAGTGTCAATGACACCTCCTATAATCTGTATACCTTTTAAAGCTAGTCCTGATCGGGTCGCTATGAAACCACAATGTTCAGGAGGTATTTGAAGTCCTACTCCTGTTTCTGTCAATTGAATGTCTCTGGGTTTTAACCTATACATTTGAATGTCTTTGGGTTTTAACCTATACATTTGTAAGGCATGCAAATCTAAACCTGCTTCTTCTGGAGTTGCTCTAAATGGAGCCAGAGCACCCTTTTTCATTTCCCAGTACATAATGGTATTGATAGTTACATAATGTTTGAACTGCAATGATGGAGTCAGCATCCTCGTTAGAGGAGTCTGACTTTCTGCAATTGGTCTGTTTAAAATTTGCAGAGCCATGTTCAAATTGTCTCTCCAGTTTTGTAGAGAACCATTTCTAAACTTTCTTAATTGCTCTTTTAACAATCCATTAATTTGCTCAATCAAACCTGTTGTTTGCGGGTAATAAGAGATGTGAAACACCCATTCAGTGTTGTGCTGTTCATTGCAATCCTGTACCATTTTTCCCTTACAAACTGACAATGGCTCACATTTTATCTGGAAAGGAATGCCATAGTACAAATGATCAAGTCAGTTGTTTTCAAGGTGTTTACCTGCATAGCTCTTTTACATGGCTAGGCTAGTAAATACCCTGGATGTGTATCTATTGCTGTACATACACATTGACATCGTTTACTACAGGGTAACGATCCTGTGGAATCACACTGCCAGATATGCCCAGGTAGTTTGCCTCTGCCTAAGTACCCCTGTACAATGTGTGGTATTGGTCTGTGTTGCGTATGCTGACATACAGGGCACTGTAAAATAACAGTCCTAATTACATCCATAGAAATCAGAATATCATAGAAATCAGAATACCTCTTGTTTGTGCCCACCTGTAAGTGACCTTTTCTCCCAAATGTCCACAGTTTTGATGAGCCCACTTTGCTATGCTGAACTGCTGTGATGTATTTTTGTCAGTTTCCTTGTCAACCTGTGCCATAGCAGTTTTAATTTGCTCATCTGAAATAGAATTAAACCATCAATGTCCTTCTATTCCTATGTTGCAATATTCTTACTGTGGGATTTCCTGCTTCAGGCGACCCGACGTTGGTTCCTATACAAAAGCTTAAGCCTGGTTGCTGTGGGTGCGTGGGACGTCACACGTAGGGCCATAAGCCATGGACCTTAAATGTGACATTTGCATGCAAAGACTTGAGAACTTTTCAGCTGCAGATGACGTCACATCGTTCGCTTTGCTGCAACTCTAGAAGACTTCTAAAAAGCTAAGTACCCCATTGGGGAAACCTTACATTCTTTTTGCTTGAGCTTGGTTAGCAGTATTTTATATTAACCGATGTCAGCTAAAAAGGCCAAATGCCGTTGCGGGCGTCAGATACCGCATAAGGATACCCACGACTGTTATGTCTTTTGTCTTGGAAGGAACACTATCATACTGTATGATGATCATCATGTTTCACTGTTGCAGTCATTACTCTTGGGTTATCTTGCTGGCAGGCTACCCGCAGTCGGCCTGAATTCCAAAGTCTTGGTCCGGCGTCAGTTGCTGTCGCCTCTTCCCTGACGTCAGTGCGCCAGGGGTATAAAAGATGCAGCCGACGCCATTTTCTTCAGTCTTTCTTGCCGCGCGGTGCCTGAAGCAAAAGCAGTTCGCAAGTGCCGGTCAGCTGACTCCTGAGATTTTCAAAATTGAATTTCAGATCCGAAGTCTTCATTAAAGCTAAGTACGCCGCTGGGGAAACTTTTTTTCTTGCTCCAGACCGATGTCAGAAAAAGTTAACACTTGTATTTCTTGTGGGAAGCAAATACCTCATAAGGATTTTCATTCTTACTGTATTCCTTGCCTAGGCCCTGATCACAACATTGCTAGCTGTCGGTTTTGTGCTAGATTTAACCAACGCACTATTAAGCGTCGGTACGATTTTACCTTTCATTACTTTGGCCGAAGGTTTAACTATATAATGCCGTTGGAACAGCCGATGATTGGAGTTTATAAAAAGCGCAAAGAAAAGGAAAAGGACAGGCATCCGAGGTCCAAAACCGATGACGAGGCTCCCGCTAGGCCAGTCTCCGGTTCTCAGTGAGGCGCTTTTGCAACCCCTGACACCTGCTACTTCAGAGCCACAGGCCGCTTCCGACTCCCACGTGGAGCCGACTAGGCCTCTGGATACTCAAGGTATTGGACTCTCGGAAACTATTCCCTCAGATGGGTCCGGAGCCGCTGAGCAGGCACCGACTTCTGAGGGTGTTTTCAGACCAGCACAATTATATGTCAAGCCAGCCTCAGCTTCAAAGTCTAAAACAGCTCTAAAGACAAAGAAATAAGTGCAGCATTCTCCTGGACAGATGTCCATGCCTAAGAAACAGATGCTTAAAATGGCCGAAGACCTAATTACTTTGATCAGGGGTTCCCATCCCCCTCCTGATAAGAGGCCTAGGCAAGACACAGAATATGACTCTTCTGATCAGGTTTCAATTTCCTCTGATTACTCTTCTGAACAGGGATACTCTTTTCCTCCCTATGAGGATTCTTATGCTGAAGAATCTATTCCTTCAGCCTCTCCTCCTGAGGATTATTATTTTGGGGAAACCCTGCATACCTTGAGGGAGCATTTTCACTGGGAGAGCCAAGATTTACTCAGAATCTAAGAAAAGGCACAGAAACTTTCTTTTACTACCTCAGCACAGACCTCTTGCTATTCCACCTGTTCTAGACATTGTAGATGATGTATTTTCAGAGTCCGGCCTGTCAACTGACTCTTTACCCCCTGCCCCTGCTAAGCCAGACAGATATTACAGGGTTCCAGACTCTCATAAATTTCTATATAAAAACCCTGCTGCTGACCCAGAAACTATATCTCAGGGTTCCAAGGGGGTCAAGGCTTCCACTGCAAAAAACCCTGTCCCCTCTGATAGGGATTCTAGGGCACTGGACAGATGGGGGAAAACAGTTTACACTTCTGCTACCTTGGCTGTAAGGGCTTTAAATTGTCAGTTTCATATGCTTAAATATCAGCAATACTTAATGTCACTGCTTAAACAGAAAATGTTGACAAATTCTGAATGTTCTGATAACAAGGAAATGCAGGACTTATTGCATGCAGCTGAACAAGTGGGAAAGCATACTTTGCAATGTGGTTTTGATTCACTGGAGGCCTCTTGCAGGGCCACTGTTACGGGTTCTATCATTAGAAGTCATGCTTGGTTAAAGGAACAGAATCTGCCTGATCATGTTAAAGCAAAATTATTGGATGCTCCATTACAGCATGATACTTTGTTTGGTGTTAAGGCAGAAGAGGTGTTGTAGAAAATGGAAGATAAAGCAAAATCCATGCAGACAGTTAAGGATTTCCTACAGGTACAGCCACCTAGATTTTGTAGGAATTGGCCTACAAAGAATTGGTCCTTTCCAGTGTCAGACAAGCCACAGAGAGGCAGATACAGACGCCCTAGAGGCAGATCTCAGCCCCAAGGCTCATACAGGCCTAAACAATGGGGTGCTTCTACCTCCAAAAGCAGAGAAGACAAATCACAACCATACAGGAAACAGTCCCAATGACTTTCCTCTGCCAAAACCAAGTACTTATCTTTTGGCAGCCCCCTTAGGGGGAAAACTAGCACTTTTTTCCCCAAATTGGCACATGATTACCCAGGACATATGGGTTTTGAACATAGTGTCTCAGGGCTACAGGTTCCATTTTCACACCCTGCCAAGGGCAAAAGGTATGCCAGACCTGCCACACAACCAATGAACAGAGGCACAAAAGCAAGTTTCATCCCTCATGGACATGAGGGCCATTCAACAAGTACCACAACAAGAGCCAGGGACAAGGATTTTACTCTAGACTTTTCTTGGCGCCCAGAAAGGACAAAGCCTGGAGACCAATACTGGACCTGTCTTTACTAAACTCATTTCTGGACGTTCCAAAATTCAAAATGTTGACTCTGCACCAGCTACTGCCCATGCTGGGCAAGAAGGCTTGGCTCGTAACTTTGTACCTAAAAGAGGCATACCTGCATGTCCCAATCAGACAATCTTGCAAAAGATACCTCAGATTCATAGATGGCTCAATGCACTACCAATTCTCTGCACTGCTGTTTGGCTTATCTACTGCGCCCAGGGTCTTCACAGAATGCCTGGCACCAGTAATTGCATTTTGCAGACAAAGAGGAATTCAAATATATCCTTACTTGGATGACTGCCTTATTCAAGCAGAGAACAAAGACATTCTACTAAAGCATCTGGCGTTTGTAAAAAGATTACTAATTTGCCTAGGGTACACAGTAAATGAAAAGAAATCAAAACTAGTACCCTCTCAAGAGATAATATTCCTGGGTGCAAGCTTAAATACAACTGCCCAGATGGCTTATCTCACGCCAGACAAACAAAGGCAACCGACTTCTTACTTCAAAATGTTGGCAACAAAGACCCAGTTATCTTCAAGGAAAATCCTGCAGGCTTTGGGCTTCATGGCATCCTGCATTCTGCTAATTCCATATGCCAGACTGCACATGAGGAAACTACAATGGTATCTAAAAAGTGTTTGGACTCAACATTGCCACAGCCTGGAAACATTAATTACCCTCATTCCCTGCCTGCAACAGGAGTTTCGATGGTGGGCACAGGCCTGTCACCACAACAAGGGACAGCCATTCACTTTACCCACAGCCAGGCAGACAAACAGATTATGCCTGGGGACGCCCACATTGCAGGAAAATGTATTCAGGGCACATGGCCCGCTAGCCAGATGCATCTTCATATCAATCGAAAAGAGATGCTAGCTGTTCAGAATGCCCTGACAGCTTTCAAGGATCTACTTCATGCAGGGCAACTGCTGATAAGGACGGACAATACTACAGTCATGTGGTACATAAACAAGCAGGGAGGCACACATTCCTACCCCCTCTGCAGACAAGCCATGACTTTGTGGGACACAGCATTGACTTATCATGCTCACCTGCAAGCACAATTCCTGCCAGGAAAAATAAATACTCTGGCAGACGAACTAAGCAGAAACCTCATGGATCCCCACAAGTGGAAGCTGGATCCACAAGTCTTCAGCACGATAACGAGGAAATGGGGATGCCCAGACATAGATCTATTTGCCTCCCCTCACAACTGCCAACTACAGAGATTCTGCATAAGGATTTATCACAAGCAAGCATGGGAAGTGGATGCCCTATCCTTCAGCTGGAAAAACCTAACAGTATATGCCTTTCCTCCACTGCCTCTCCTCCCCAACGTACTCCTAAAGGTCAGACAAGAGAAGCCAAAAATGATACTGATTGCCCCAGACTGGCCACGCCAGCACTGGTACCCAATCCTAAAGAACTTGTCTCAAGGTCCAGCCTGGACATTGCCTCAAACTTCACACTTACTGACCCAACAAAACAATCAGATCCTGCACAGCCAACTCAGGACCTTAAATCTGGCAGCATGGCGGATAATGTAGCCATTCAGAACACTCCTCTTTCAAAAGCTGTAATGGATGTTATCTTGGAAGCCAGTAGGCCCAGTACCAGAAAATCTTATGCAGAAAAATGGAAGAGATTCTGTGCTTGGAACCAGGAACAAGGGATTGACACGTTTGTACCAAATATTCCTCAGATTTTACAATACTTAACTGAGATGCTGAACAAAAGTCTATCCTTTTCATCACTTAAGATTCATGCCTCTGCCATTTCAGCCCATTACAATACGGAACCACCTATCTTTTCTCACCCTTTAATAAGGCAGTACCTCAGAGGGGCCAAAAACATAAGACCTCCAAGGAGAGCAGCAATACCTGCATGGGACCTCAATTATGTCTTGGAAAAACTCACACTGCCTCCTTTTGAGCCAGCCTCAACAGCTGATATAAAATTCTTATCCTGGAAAACAGCTCTGCTCTTAGCAATAACTTCTGCAAGACGAGTCTCGGAGTTAAAGGCACTCATGCTGTGGAACCTTTTTATCATTTTCCATCCAGACAGGGTTTCTCTGAGAACGAACCCTACATTTATGCCTAAGGTGGTGTCCAGTGTGCCCCTTAACCAAACCATTCCCTTGCCTACCTTTTATCCAAACCCACAGAACAAGCGTGAGAGACTTCTGCATTCTTTGGACATACACAGACAGCTACGCTTCTACTTGGACAGAACTAAATCTTTCAGAAGGACTGAGCAACTTTTAGTGGCATATGCTGCAGGATCACAAGGAAAGGCTATGTCCAAACAGATTATTTCAAAATGGATAGGCCATTGCATTCATTTCTACTATTTACAGCATGGCAAATCAGTGCTTAAGGGCATTAGGCCACATTCTACCAGAGTAGCAGCCACTTCAGCAGCCTTCCTCAGAGGAGTACCAACCAAAGACATCTTAGAGGCTGCAACTTGGAGTTCAGTGCACACTTTTACAAAACACTACCATTTACCTCTCTACTCTAAATCCAGAGCGGACTTTGCCTCTGCAGTTCTGTAGGGCCTCATAGTCTCTCCTAATCCTATTTAGCCCAGCCACCCATCCACAGCTTTGGGATTCAACCCAAGAGTAATGACTGCAACAGTGAAACACGATGAACATAGTACAGTTGTGTACTTACATAAATGTAGATGTTCGAGTGTATTCACTGTTGCAGTCCAGGTTACCATCCCCCTTACATTTGCTGGGTCTTATCTGTACTTCTCTATTCTATACAACCTATGTGGTGTATTTGCTTGTAGATGAAGGAAATGTTTACTTTAGTGCATGCATGTTTATTGGCATAATCTATTTAGCCTACCCTTTTGGGGGCACCTGACATCTGGGGCAAGAAAAACTGAAGAAAATGGCGTCGGCTGTATCTTTTTATACCCCTGGCGCACTGACGTCAGGGAAGAGGCGACAGCAACCGACGCCAGACCAAGACTTTGGAATTCAGGCCGACTGCGGGTAGCCTGCCAGCAGGATAACCCAAGAGTAATGACTGCAACAGTGAATACACTCGAACATCTACATTTATGCTAAGTACACAACTGTACTTTCCATTTGCCAATCTTTCATAATGAAAACCCTCCGCAGCCATCTGGCCACACTAAATTTATATTTAGTGAACCAACATCTCAAAAAGCTTGCGCTTAGAATGGACCCCGAATCGGCTGCTCTAACTGAACCACTGTGGAAAAAAGCCAAAATTTCCAGGCCTACGTCCGTTCCCTCTCCGTCATCAGACATCCTGCCAGATTTCGAAATAGGAGTTGAGGGACGTCCGATAGGACCCGACTGTTTCAATTGCTCTCACTGAGGAAGCCGCTTCAGAAGTTGCGGCCTGCACTTCCATGGAGGTAGCACAGACGCCAGTTCCTACCGATATCAAGGGGGAACCAGAAACAGTCGGTCGGCCATTGGAAACTCCTATCCTGAGACTCCAGCTTCTGAGTCTAGGCCTTCTCCCAAACCAATGCCTACTAAATGTAAACAGAAAACTAAACTTCTTATCCCTACCCCTGAAAGAGTCCCTGACTGGCAATCTTTCACTTATTCTCTGATGCAGGCCTTTATTTCTTCAAGACCTCCAAAAACTAGGAACAATAGAACCTGTTCCTTCCGGTCAGGAAGGAAAAGGATTTTACTCAAGACTCTTTCTGGTCCCCAAAAAAGGATCGTCCTTGGAGACCTATATGGCTCTATCGTTCCTGAACCTATTTCTAAAAGTGCCGTCTTTCAAAATGTACTCCCTCTCATCCCTTCTCCCTCTTATCCCAGACCAGGCCTTCATGGCCACTCTGGATCTAAAGGAGGCTTACCTTCATATTCCCATAAAACCCACCAACAGAAAATGTCTATGTTTTTCTGGACCCTGCTCTCACTTTCAATTTGCATCCTTCCCTTCGGTTTGTCTACAGCACCCACAGTATTCACAAAATGCCTAGCCCCAGCCATTGCTTACTACAGGACGCAAGGTATGCAACTCTGCCCCTACCTAGACTACATTCTCCTTCTAGCAGAGACAGAAACCAGTCTCAGAGACAACCTCAGGTTCACCACCACCCTTCTTCAAAATCTGGGCTTCACCTTCAATTTAAACAAATCCGCCTTGCACCCTCAGCAAGACAATTTTTTTCTGGGCTGCAGGATCAGGACAGATCTAATACCGGCCTTTCTCCCTCTCCACTCACTTTCAAAACTTTTAGTGGTATTTCAGATTTATGCAAGACAATTCCTGCAACTCCTGGGGCTTATGGCAGCCACCATTCCCATGCTTCCCTTGGCAAGAATGCATATGCGGAAGTTTCAGTGGTACCTCAAGAACATGTGATCACAACACCTACACTTCTTAGAGAAGCAAATCCCCTTTCTGCCCTGCTTCAAATCAGAGCTATGGTGGTGGATTCAACAAACCTGTCCTAACCCGGGAATGCATCTCCAAATGCCCTCCCCAAATCAGCTCATCTACACAGATGCTTCAGACCTAGGATGGGGTGCCACCTGCAAGGACTTGAGAGATCAGGAAATCTGGAGACCTGCTCTTCAAAAGAAACGCATCAGTGTCAGGGAGATGACTGCCTTTCTCCTAGCCCTGGAGGCTTTTCTTCCTATCCTCTACCCGGGACCCCTTCTAATATTCACAGACAACACCACAGTCAAGTGGTACCTCAACAAACAAGGAGGAACCATAGCCTACCTCCTTTGCAGAATAACCCTACAAATCTGGGAAATCACCTCCAGGCACAACCTGTCCCTGCAGGCCTCATGCATACCCTCTCAGGACAACAAATAGGCAGGTCTTCTAAGCAGAGCATCTTCGCTACAGCATGAGTGGATGCTGAACTGGGAAACCTTTCTAGACATTGTCCGCCTGTGGGGCACTCCTCAAGTGAATCTGTTTGCCTCCACCCAGAACAGACAATTGACCAATTTCTGCACCAAGGATCACTCCCCGCTAGCCTGGAGAGTAGATGCCTTCAGCATTTCTTGGAAGGGACTGTTTCTTTACGCCTTTCTCCCCTTCCCTCTAATTCAAAAGGTCCTACTTAAAATCAGGAAGGACAAACCAAAAATCTTGTTGTTGATCCCCTACTGGCCAAGGCAGCACTGGTTCCCCCTACTTCACTCACTAGCCAAGGGCAATCACCACAAGTTTTCCCACAAGGTGGAGCTTCTCACACAACAAAAGGAAACCCTAATCCATCCTCGCCTACAGATGTTAGCACTAACACTCTGGGTGAGAAACTTTTAATCCCTTTTAGACACCACTATTCAGGGGACATGCTTACAGTCCTGAGGGAGGCCAGGAAACCTGCTACTAGAAAATCATACTTAAAATGGGAGAGATTCTCAAAATGGTGTCTAGTTAAAGACAGGGACCCCAGCCAAGCTGACCCTTCCCTACTCCTTACATATGTGTGTGAACTCATTAAGGATGGCCTTTCTTCCTCCTCAGTGAAAGTATATCTTTCGGCCATACCTACCTGCCTCTAGACCCCCCCCCCTTACTATCCAGGCTAGATGTTAAACTTTTCCTGAGGGGGTCTTACACATCAGGCCACCTAGAAAACCCATCCTGCCACCCTGGGGTCTAAACTTTGTCCTGGAGAAGCTAATACTTAGCCCCTTTGAACTGGCTAGCAATGCTACTTTACAACTCTGTACATTGGAAACTGTACTGTTGGTCGCCATCACTTCTGCTAGGAGAGTCTCAGAGTTACAAGCACTCATGGCCTGCCACCTTACACTGTCTTCCACAAGGACAGGGTGACTTTACACACTAACCCTTCCTTCATGCCTAAAGTGGTAAAAGAGCTGTCTTACCTACCTTGTCCCCTCTCCAACTAACAAGAGTGAGAGGATTCTCTATTCCCTGGATGGGCACAGACAACTTAGATTCTACTTAGACAAAACTAAACCCTTCAGAAAATCTGAACAACTTGTTGTCTCCTTCCACCCCAGGGCTATGGGCAAGGCAGTTTCCAAGCAAACTATTTCAGCATGGATGCGAAAATCCATTTATTTCTGCTACTCACACCATGGCAAACCTTTACCCCAGGGGGTGAGAGCTCATTCCACCAGAGGTATGGCTACTTCCAAAGCCTTCCTCAAAGGGCTGCACACAGCTTCAAGTTTGGAAGCTGCCACCTGGTCCACTATCCATACCTTCACCAAACACTGCAAACTAGATCAAGTCTCCAGAGCCAGGGCAGGCTTTGCTAGGACAATCCTGCACGGGTTTCTGGAATCTTCCACCTCTACCACCACTCTTACCTCTAACTAGCTGTGGTGCTCTCCCACAGGAAGAATACTACAGGATAGGAATAGAAGGACATAGAATAGTTGTGTAAAATCTTTACCATAACCATAGATGTTCTTTGTGTTTCACTGCTGCAGTCCTAATCATTGGGTTATCGATGCTGTGGTAGCCCTCAGTCAGTCCGAATACCAGAGTCAGGGTTTTGCGTCAGCTGCTGTCGCTTGCTGGCTGACATCAGGTCGTCCAAGCTAGAAAGGAGAGCAGGCAATGCCATTACCTTAGTCTTTCTTGCCGTGGAGCCTGTAGCCGAAGCAATTCGCAACAGTGCTGGTCGGCTGTTTCCAGATTTCGAACTTCAGTTGAAAACATCTAAAGCTAAGTACCCCATTGGGGATCCTTCCTTTTTCCTGCACTTACCGATGTCCGAAAAATAACTGTTGCCTGTGGAAAGCAAATACCACACCGAGACTTCCATTCTTAATGTGTCACTTGTTTAGGCCCAGATCACGACATACCCCACTGTTGGTTCTGTGCCCTCTTTAACACTAGAACTATTCATCTTAGAGCTCTGTTTGTAGCCAGATATCTTCGTCTTCTGTCTCCGATTACCGATATGGCATCCATCAGTCAGCATACCGCAGATCTTCTGAAAAAACATAAAGATATGGATAGAGACAGACCGCATAGGCCCAAGCCTTCTGACGACACCACCGCTAAAACGGTCACCAGTTCTTTGGAATTCATTGAGGCGCTTTCGCAGCCCCTGATGCCCGACTCGATTACTTTGCAGGCCTGTACTGAGACCCTTTCTGAGACCCTTTCGGAGTCCTGTATGCCACAGATGTTTGGCTTTCTCTGCCTCACTTGGGTCCAGAGCCGCTATGCAGGCACCAGCTTCCGAGGATACCGCTCACACTTTGGAATTCACTTCAAGGCCTTCACCCTCTCTTCTGACTAACACACCAATGGCACCAAGGAATACTCTTCAGGCCAGACTTAGAGCTACTCCAAAGAAAGCAGCAAAAAGTCTCCATTCCACTACTCCTCTCCCTCCTCAAACTAGAATACTTAAAATCACTTTCATCCGGGGTAATCAGGCTACACCAACCAAAAGGAGAAGGGAACCTTCACCAGACATCCAGTCGGATTTATACTCATAGGGATCTGACTGCTCTGTAATCCTCTTTCTGCCTATGAAGACTCAGATGCAGAAGAATCTGTTCCTTCTGCATCACCTCCGTTGGACTTTTCCTTTGGGGAAACCATCCACACCCTCAGTGAACTCTTCCAATGGGAATCAATGGATTTCTCTCAATCCAAGAAAAGACTAAGAGAGTTTCTTGACCTACTCCAGCACAGGCCTCTGACGGTCCCACCCATCTTGGAGGTGGTAGATGATGTTTACCAAGAATCCATCCTTACCCCTGACACCCTTCCACCTGACGCCAGAAAACCTGACAGACTACAGGGTACCTAACTCACATAAATTCCTCTACAGAAATCCTATAGCAGATCCAGAGGTGATTAGTCAGGGACCTAAGGGAGTTAAGGCTACCTCTGCAAAGAATCCTACTCTCTCAGACAAAGACTCCAGGGCCCTGGACAGATGGGGTAGAAAAGTATATACCACTGCAACTTTATCTATAAGGGCTCTCAACTGTCCGTTCCATATGTTAAAATATCAACAACACACTTTAGAACTTTTAAAACAGAAAATTTCTGCTTTTCCAGATTTTGCCAATAATAAAGAGATAGCAGAATTAATGCATTCTTCATCTCCGGTGGCAAAGCACTCCTTGCACTATGGACTTGACGCCCTAGAAGCTTCTAGCAGGGCAGCAGTGACAGGATCTGTTATCAGAAGACGTGCACAGCTGAAGGAATAACCTCTCCCTGATCACGTCAAAGCTAAATTCATGGATGCACTTCTTGACAAAAACTGCTTATTCTGACAGAAAACTGAAGAGGTACTTAAAAAGATGGAAGACAAAGCAAAATCGATGCAGACTGTTAAAGATTTCCTTCAAGTACAACCTCCTAGGTTCAGAAGAAATGTTCCCTCTAAACACTGGTCCTTTCCTGCCCCAAACAGGCAGGCACAAGGCAAAACCTGTAGGGACAGACCCACCGGGACTCAAACTCAGGGTCAGCAAAGAAAAAAAACAGTGGCCCCCCTCAAACACTAGAGCAGGGAGTGAAAAAGCAACTCTGAATGGAAAAAACTCTCAATGGCTACCTTTCTATCTCTGCTTGCCTCCACCACACCAAAAGCTAGGAGGAAGGCTGTCTCTATGCAGAGAAAATTGGAACTCTATAACAAAAGATCATTGGGTCTTAAAAGCCATTGCTCATGGGTGCAAATTCAATTTCTAATTACTACTACCTCCAAGAGGGTACCCAGACCTACCTCCAAACCAGTGGGCAGAAGCAGTAAAACAAGCACAAAACCTAATATCCCTAGGGGCAGTAGAACCTGTACCTCCAGAACAAGTTGCAAAAGGATTCTATTCCAGACTATTCCTTGTTCCCAGGAAAGAATGGACTTGGCTTCCCATCCTGGACCTATCCTTTCTCAATACCTTCCTGGTAATCCCGAAATTCAAAATGCTGGATGGTCACCTTAGACCTAAAGGATGCTTACCTGCACATCCCAATAAGGGAATCATGCAGAATATTCCTGTGCTTCAGAGCAGGATCACTACACTTTGTTTCTCTGATTTGCCCTTTGGCTTATCTACTGCTCCCAGGGTATTCACCAGATGTCTAGCTCCTGCCATTGCCTTTTGCAGGCAAAGCAATATACAGATTTACCCTTACCTGGACGACTGTCTCATCCAGGCAGGCTGCGAGGAACTGCTCCTGCAGCACCTCTCATTTGTAAAAACCCTACTCCTCTGGGGTTCACTATCAACGAAAGGAAAGCAAAGCAGAGACCTACCAGGAAAATCATATTTCTGGGAGCCTTACTGGACAAAGAATAGCCAATGGCCTTTCTGTCCCCAGGAAAACAAAGTTTCCTACCAAAAGACTTCACTACGCTGGCCTCCCTAACCCAGTTTTCTGCCAGGACCTATGATGTTAACACTAACAACCTCTGGACACCTCCCTGCCTATGATCCTTTGCATAAGATCCGAGTTCCTCTGGTGGGCCCAGGCCTATGCTCTGAACAAGGGACTTCCATTCACCCTCCGTCCATCAGACCAGACCATAACTACAGATGGTTCAAACATAGTCTGGGGTGCCCACCTAGAAGGCAGATGCCCCCAAGATCTCTGTGACACACAAATACTACCCTTGCATATCAACCGAAAGGAAGTTTTAGCATTACAAAACTATCTGGCATCCTTCAAACCCTACCTCAAACCAGGTGTTCTTCCCATAAAAACAGACAACACCACAGTCATGTGGTACATCAACAAACAGGGAAGGACTCAATCTTACCCCCTGTACAGACTAGCCATGCACCTGTGGCTAGCAGCCTCATCCATGGGACTACATCTTATAGCCCAATACCTACTGGGCATCAGCAACACCCTGGCAGACCACCTAAGCATAAACCTGCTGGACCCACATGAATGACAAATCCACAGAGACATTTTTCTGCAAATTACTCCCACATGAGTGATCCCCACAGGTGGACCTCTTTGCCTCTCATTTAAATCACCAAGTACAGAAATTCTGCACCCGGGAGTACCATCACCTAGCCTGGAAGGTCAATGCCCTGACCTTCCCTTGGAATACCCTCTTTGTGTATGCATTCCCACCTCTACCTCTCATTCCAAAAGTATTAATCAAGATAAGGGAGGAAAAAGCAAGAGCAATGCCCATTGCCCCAGATTGGCCCAGACAGCATTGATACCCACTGCTACGCAGCCTATCTCACCAGCCCCCCCTGGCAGCTACCTCTGATACCTCACCTGCTATTCCGGGGGGGGGGGGGGCAATGCTGTACCCAGACCTTCAGACACTGAAGCTCTCAGCATGGCTTATTCTACCAAAACCAACAAGGAATCTATGCTAAGCAAGTAAGTCCTTGACATCACAGAAGCCAGAAGGCCCAACACCAAAAAATCTTATGCTGGAAAATGGACAAGATTCTGCTCCTGGAGCCAGTCCAAGGGGGCACACATTGATCTGCCCTCCATTCCTCTTATTCTAGATTATCTTACTGAGCTTCTTAATAAGGGTCTCTCCTTCTCCTCCATAAAGATCCATGGCTGTGCTATCTCGGCACATTTTAATATGGAACAGCCATTATTCTCCCACCCTCTTATCAAACAATTCCTTAGAGGAGCCTCTAATATCAGACCTCCCAGAAGACAGCCTGCCCCAGCCTGGGATGTGAACTATGTTTTAGAAAAGCTTACTCTGCCTCCCTTCAAGCCTGCAGCATCCTCAGAACTACAGTACCTCTCTTGGAAAACTGCCTTTCTCTTGGCTGTTACGTCAGCCAGGAGAGTGTCAGAGCTTCAAGCCTTAATGGCCATTGAGCCATTTACCATCTTCCATGCAGACAGGGTCTCCCTGAGAACCAATCCATCCTTCATGCCAAAAGGTGGTTTCGGGTGTTTCCTTCAACCAAGCCATCCACCTGCCCACCTTTTTTCTAATCCTCAGAACAATGGGGAAAGGATACTGCATTCTTTGGATGTGCAGAAGCAACTCAGATTTTATCTGGATCGTACAAAGACATTCAGGAAAACTGACCAGCTCTTGGTCAGCTTTAAAACAGGGGCACAGGGGAAACCAATATTCAAACAGACCATTTCCAAATGGATAGCACACTGCTCCAGTTTAGCTACTCCTTGCATGAAAAAACACTCCCTAGGACCATCGGAACCCATTCCACTAGGGCAATCTCTACTTCCATAGCATTCCTTAGAGGGGTACCCACCAAGGATATCCTGGAAGTTGCCACAGGGACTTCAGTCCACACCTTCACCAAACATTACCATCTGAACCTGTTCTCAAAAGCTAGGGCTGGGTTTGCCTCTGCAATTCTGCAGAGCATGCTCACCCAATCTTAAGTTTCTATTAACCTTCCACCCTTCTCCTCAGCTTTGGGAATCTTCCCAATGGTTTGGACTGCAGCAGTGAAACACGAAGAATATAGTACAGTTGTGTACAGTTACCATAAATGTAGATGTTCGAGTGTGTTCACTGCTGCAGTCATGCTTTCCCTTCCCCCTGATCTCTGCTTTCCTTACTGATACTCATATTTCTGTGGGGGTCTCTGACCACAGGACTACTAATAATTATTAAAATTGGACTTCTATGGATGGTTAAGGCAAGAAAAACTGAGGTAATGGCGTTGCCTGCTCTCCTTTATAGCTCGGACGACCTGACGTCAGCCAGCAAGTGACAGCAGCTGACGCACAAAACGTTGACTCTGGTATTCGGACCGACTGAAGGCTACCACAGCATGGATAACCCAATGGTTAGGACTGCAGCAGTGAACACACTGGAGCATCTACATTTATGGTAAGTGTGCACAACTGTACTTTCCAACTGTCTGTTAGACTAGACTAGTAATTGAGTTTATAAGTTATTGGTAATTAGATGTGAGTGATTTTTTTTATAATTAGATTCAATAATGATGCTAGATGTTTAATATGCATGCCCTTCCAGTTTGTCTGTTTTTGATCTAAGTTTCATAGTAACATTTTTCTTCACTAGAATTGCCTGAGTTTTGTTGTGATTGAATTTTAGACCAGAGATGTTTGCAAATAAGTCTAGATTATGTAGGTGATCTACTGAATTTTAAGTATCATTAGAAGTTGTTATTATATACTTCCGCGGTGGTGCAGCAGTAGCATTGTTGCCTCACAGCAAGAGGTTCTCCCGTTCGATTCTTGGCTGGAGTGCGGGGAGTGCCTTCTGTGTGGAGTCTGCATGTCCTCCCTGCAGTTGGGTGGGCGTTCGAAAGACATGCGTAAATGGGCGTGCCTTCGTTGAAGGTTGAACGTCGAGCTGGCACCATGGCATTCATGAAAATCTACTGCCAATCATTAGTGGACCGGAGTTCCGCTGTGGCAACCCCTAACCGGAAAAAGCTGAAAGACAACAACATTAGAAGTTATTATTAGGTCATCAGCAAACAATTGTAGCTTGGGGGATATTTGTCTGTCATTTATATCCTTTAATTCTGACATTATTTCTAACATAATTTGCAAGAGGCCTAATAGCCAGGACAAAGAGTAATGGGGAGAGGGGGCACCCCTGTTTAGTACCTCTTAATATTTCAAATGGGCTAGATAGAGAAGATCCAATATTTACATAGGCCATGGACTTTTTATGTAGTTTTTAACTAATCCTGTAAAGTTTGGGGAGAAATTGTATTTTTGCAGAACTTTAAACAGATATGGCTAACTTAGGGAGTTGAAAGCTTTATCTATGTCAAGGTTTAAAATAGAAAGTTCATTTTTTTAAGTCTATTAAGGACAGTAATATAATTATATTGTCTTGTACCTTTCTGTTTTTGATAAACTCATTTTGGTCTTCGTTAATATTGAAAGAATATTATTTAATCTGTTTGCTAAGATACACATGAATATCTTGTAGTCAGTGTTACGCGAATAGATCGGCCTGTATGATGTGCAAAGGTCAGGCTGTTTATTTGGTTTTAAGATGGGAGAGATGACAGAATCTTTCCATGATGGTGGGATGCTTCCATGAAGGAGGGATGTTTGGTGTAGTTTTAACTTCTTGGAATGCATTGAGTAAGATTTTCAAGATGTTATTAGATAAGAGTTTGCAAAATTCCAGAATTAGACCATCCAGCCCTTGTGCTTTTTTGTCTTAAGATTTTTTATTTGTTCCTTTAATTCTTTAAAGGAAGACAAAGTTTATGTTATTAATATTGTGTTTGTATAGTTTCTTTTGAATATTATTAGCAGGAAAGTTGTTTATACTTTAATTACTTGTAGAAGACTTAATATTCTTGTAATGGTTTTTTAAACATAAGATATTGTTAGATCTGTAACTTTGATAGTCTGATTATTTCTAGTGTATATTATTTCTTTTGTATGACTTTTTTCATTTAAATATTTAGACCTAATCGCAATCCTGTGTGTACTTTTGGGATTAACCCAAGTGTGTTGTCTTGACACCCCGCCCGTTATGCTTTTGAGTTTCCATATGGACAGTCTACTTGCATTTACAATACTGGCACTACTCTGGTGTGGACCATCAAACTATAAAGACTTCAAGCCCAAATTCCTCCTGAGTAGCTGTAGCTTGCTATCTTGCCTTGTAGTTTGTAGTAGCCACTTCAGAAGATTTTAATCAAAGGAAATTCAGAGTAGTAGCAACTACTGTGAATTGTCTGCCATATAGGTAGTGTTCAAGCTTTTGGGAGAGCCCCTCTCACCATCCCCAAATATTCATCCTCCAGAGTGGCACGAGTCTTCTTTGGTTGGAGTTATTGATAATAGATATACTTTTTGGTTGCACATAGCTCCATGCAAAGTACCAAGTGTCCGCTAATTATAAGCTTTCTCAACATTGCCCTTTATAAGAAACTTGGCTGAGTCACAGCACCAAACTAGGTCATGCGCCTGTATAATAAACTCTATCAGGAGTGAGTACCAGAGTTCCATTCAGTCAGGGCTTTGCTGAATTACTAGCTCACAACCTGGTTTGCAGAGAATCTTATCAGGCCTGTTCTTTTGGGTGAGGTTTGCAAGAAGAGTGATTGTGGCACTACAGTGAGGGATTTTTTTTTTTTTGTAGTAAGGAATGCCCTTGCCTGCTTCTTGGTAAGCGGAGTAAGTAATATTCATACAATTTCTTCTTTTTTAGGGTCTAGGCCATTCTTAATATGACCTGTGTGATGACCAGAGTAAGATACTTCTGTGATTCCCGCATGATATTTATCTGCCACAGTAGCTAACCTTTTTCCTTTTAGTGTTCTCATTACCTCTGACACATGTTAAGTATGTTCCTGCCAGGACTGGCTGTAGAGCATGACATGCAAGTAAGATGCATAGCCTTCATCTCCAGCGAGAATGTGGTTTACTGCCTACAAGAAAACTGCTAAGGCATTTTTCTTAACAAACAACATTTCGGTAAATTCATATAGTCTAACTGGTGTGACAAAAACTGATCTGTCAGTTGCTGTGGGTGTTAAGTGCACCTGCCAATAATCCGTGTCAAATGCTTAGCTCCATCTGTTTTGTGTATGGGGTAACTGCATACCCATCACAAGTAACTTCTTATTTCTGGCAGAAATATAAACATTTTCCCCATTTAAAACATATGGGCACTGTGGACAAAATCCACACCTGTAGGTACCCGTTTTAGCTGAATCACTGATACCAGCTATCTCTCTCTTCCTCTGAACTAGACCCTTAATATTAAGACCTTTCCTGAAGGTACATTTAAAAGGCTCACCGAAAATGTCCAAATCGGACAAACTAGCAAACTTATTCCACTGCCTAATCATTATATTTCAAATAACTCCTGCGTCACCATTGAAGCATGTCACAAATGCCCATTCATATGAATCCATTCTTGGTGGTACACTGTTTGTTTTGGCTATATTCACTTCATCCCTCCCTAAGAGGGGGCAAACCTACCCTCTCTACCTCTGAGGACTTCTTTAACCTCCTGAATTAAATTATCCGGCTAACCTCTTTCTCTGAACAATCTTTCTAAAAAATCACACTCAGTTAAAAAAATCTTCATCCTCAGAGGACATCCTACTACTTCTCACCAGCTGCCCTTTACCAATACCTCTTGTTTGATAAAGAGGGTGGGCACTGGTGAAGTATAAATATGAATTTGAAAAGGTGCCTTTCCTGTACACAGTAGACCTAAACCTTCCCTGATGTTTATGAATGGTAAGATCTAAATAATTTATCCTTTTATCATTAATAGTGTAGGTGAACTTCAAAAAATATGTGGTCCCCGAAATATAATCTAAAAATTCAAAAAAGTTTTCTTTTGTATCAGTCCAAACCAAACAAATGTCGTCCAGGTAGTGCCTATACCAATTCCAACAGTCCACATACTGGGAATTAAAAATACCTTTCTGTTCCCTAATAGATAAAATAATGTTGGCGTACATGGGGAACCCTTGATTTGTCAAAATAATTCACCTTCAGAATTCATAAAATTATTTTTCAAAACTGTTTCTATCAAGGTTAAACAAATACAAAACTCATCATGCAGAAATGTACCTTTTTCTGCCATCAATTCCTCCAACCATGACATACTTTCTTCATGGGGTAGAAGTAAATAAGTCGATAATATCTGTAGTAATGAATAACATATCCTCTTCATATAAATCCGATTTGATATGTTTTAGTAAATCCCAAGAATATTTTAAATTATCTCTACTAGTCATAGATAAAGGTTTTAACTTGACATCAAAATATTTAGCCGATGGTGCAGTAACGGAGCCCACTGCAGCCTCACTGTGTGTCTAAGGGTGGGATCCAGAGCATTCTTATGCACCTTGGGTATACCAAATATATTAGGAATTCTGGACCTGTCATTATGTAAAAACCTAAAAAGCTCTATATTTATTAAACCTTCCAGAACCATGTCATTCAAAGTTTAAAAAAAATCTATATGATGTTGTTAATCTTTGTTCATTCCTTACTGATGGGTTATCGGTTCCGTCCTCGGAACCGAGCCGGCCTTATACCAAGCTCGCATCAGCCAAAAACTCTCAAGCCAAGATCCTACCCACAATGCTCTGCTCCCTGTTACCTCAGATCTCGTTTGCCGCGTTGCTGTACAGGTGTTCCTATTAGAAGACCGAAGACGCATTCTTTCAAATGCGTCTTGGTCGAACTTAAAAGACTGAAAAGGCAAAATATCGAAGCGCCTTTTAAGCAAATTCTTTCCCTGGGAAAGAATTTGCTTGGTCGCTTCGTTACTTTGCCGTTTTCTGCACTGTAATGCGGTCTCAGAGTTGGTATATTTAAGTAGGGGGGGGGTGCAGCCCTCCACTTAATGTAATGTTTAAAATGTTTTTTTTTTTTTTATTTTTTGTTGGAACAGCAATTTTTTTCCCTTGGAAAAAAAAAAATCGCTATTCTGACAGTTCGATATTGTAAGCTTTCGCTTACATAGGATCGATCAGTTACCGTTCGCTTTTTTAAGCATCCGGTGATCTGATATAGACCCGCTGTGCCAAGCCTTCTTTCTCAGCTAAGTGTTCAATTTTTTGAAGTTTTTCTATTATTAGTGTTTAGAAAGTTTACAACTCTTCACTATCTTTATCCTCCTACCCTATCGCAACTTTGAGACTCTCTCCCTATAGTATTTTCCTTTTTCTTACCTTTGAGGTAATTCTCTATTACCATCATTGGTAATTCTTCTTCTTCTCCCTTTCTTACCCTTATGGGTAGTTTCTCCCTTGATAGCACAATGTTGGATAAGAAAAGTAGTGTTGGTTTCAAACAGTGTACAGAATGCGGCCATAAGTTACCGCTTTCTGATGGCCATGATTTGTGTGGTTATTGTCTGAATGTTTCCCACTTTTCATTGGTTCCTCCGTGTGGGATTTGTAGAAATTTCTCAACTAGGACTCTGAATGAAAGGAAAAATAAACTTATCCTAAAAGGCCTCCTTAGAACTCCTTTCTGCGAGGCTATCTCTGAGTCAGAGGGCTCACCCCCTCCTTCTAAACCCCGTAAGAGGCGTTCTTCTTCCTCCTTGAGGTCGCTCACTTCATCTCCCTCTGGAGATCAAAAGGAGTCGACTCACAAAAAGGTAAAAAAATTCGGGCCCGGTGCTGCCATCTGTGGTTCTTTTGCCCCAGCCTCGGCACCGCCCCAGTTTATTCTCACTCTGTCTTCTTCATCGCCACCTGCACCAGAGTTGCCGGTGCAGACACTTACGGCTCAGACAGTTGCGTCACAGCCTTTTTCGGTACCACTGGTGAACCATAACCACCGATTCTAGGCTACAACGGATAATATCCAGAGACTTCTGCATTCCCTTCCATCTCTGTCCAACTTCTCTCAGAAATTTACCCGACGTTCTACCCAGTCAAAGGGAAGCAGCAGCACTCGAAGTCCGAAAGCTTCTACAAAAAAAGAGTCATCCAAATGGTCCCCCCAGACCAGATAGGATCCGGTTATTGCTCGAGATTCTTTTTAGTGCCAAAAAAGACAGGGGACTGTAGACCGATTTCAGATCTCAGCACACTAAACAAATTTGTAAAAACAGAGAAATTCCAGATGGTCATTGTTCAGTCTATCCTTCCTCCTTTGGAAGAAGACGATTGGATGTACTCTGTAGATCTTCAAGATGTGTATTACTATATAAAAGTGGACAAGCACTCATGAAGATACCTCCGCTTCTGCATAGGAGCCAATCACTACCAACTTCAAGCACTGCCCTTTGGTCTCTCTACAGCACTAGAGTGTTCACCAAATGCATGGCAGTGGATGTTCTTCGTGTTTCACTGTTGCAGTCATTACATTTGGGTAATCCTGTTGGCAGGTTGCCCTCAGTCGGCCTGAATTCCAAAGTCATGGGTCCTGCGTCGGCTGCTGTCGCCCCTTCCCTGATGTCAGGTCGTCAGGGGTATAAAAGAACCAGCCGACGCCATTTTATTTAGTCTTTCTTGTCACGCGGTGCCCGAAGCAGAAGCAGTTCACAAGTGCCGGGCGGCCGACTCCTGAGATTTTCGTGTTCGAGTTTCATATCTGAAGTCTTCAGTAAAGCTAAGTACCCCGTTGGGAAAACTTTTTTCTTGCTCCAGACCGATGTCAGAAAAAGTAAATAATTGTATTTCTTGTGGAAAGCAAATGCCTCATAAGGACTTTCATTCTTACTGTATTCCTTGCCTAGGCCCTGATCACAACGTTTCTGGTTGTCGGTTTTGTGCTAGATTTAACCAACGCACTGTTAAGCGTCGGTATGGTTTTGCTTTAAACCATTTTGGACGCTGGTTTAATTATCCAGAAATGTTGCTGGATAGCCGTCCGACTACCGGAGTTCACAAAAAATGTAAAGAAAAGGAGAGAGATTTACAACCGAGGCTCAAAACTGATGACGAAGCTTCTCCTAAGCCAGTCGGCGGTTCTCAATGAGGTGCTTTCGCAGCCCCTGACGCCCGCAACTTTAGAGTCAGAGTCACAGCCCTCTACCGACTCCCACGTGGAGTCGGCCATGCCGCTGAAAACTCAAGGTATTGGAGCCTCGGATACTATTCCTTCAGATGGGTCTGGAGCCGCTGAGCAGGCACCAGCTTCTGAGGGTGTATTCAGACCTAAACATCTTTATATCAAACCGACTTCAGCTTCAAAGGCAAAGACTAAAGCACCTTCTAAAGCAAAGAAACAAACACAAGAGCCACGTGGACAGGCCTCTATGCCCAAAAAACAGATGCTCAAAATGGCCGAAGACTTGATTACTTTGATCAGGGTTTCCCATCCCCCTCCTGATAAGAGACCTAGGCAAGAGACTGACTATGAATCTTCAGATCAGGTTTCTATTTCTTCTGATTCCTCTTCTGATCAGGAATATTCTCTTCCCCCTATGAGGATTCTGATGCTGAAGAATCTATACCTTCAGCTTCTCCTCCAGAGGACTATTCTTTTGGGGAAACCTTGCATACCATGAGGGTGCATTTCCACTGGGAGAGCCAAGATTTTTCAGAATCTAAAAAGAGGCTCAGGGATTTCCTTTTACTACCTCAACACAGGGTACTAGCCATTCCACTTGTGTTGGACATTGTAGATGATGTGTTTTTGGAGTCTAGTCTTACCCCTGACTCCTTACCTCCAGCTCCTGTGAAGCCTGACAGAGATACTACAGGGTTCCTGACTCTCATAAATTCCTTTTTAAAAACCCTGCTGCAGACCCAGAAGCTGTTTCACAGGGTCCCAAAGGAGTTAAGGCTTCCGCTGCAAAAAACCCTACCCCCCTCTGACAGAAATTCTAGGGCACTGGATAGATGGGGGAAAAAAGGTTTACACATCTGCTACCTTGGCTATAAGGGCCTTAAACTGTCAGTTTCATATGCTCAAATATCATCAACATGTCATGGCATTGCTTAAACAGAAAATGTTGTTAAACTCTGAATGTGCAGAAAACAAGGAAATGCAGGATTTATTGCATGCAGCTGAATAAGTTGGAAAGCATACTTTGCAATGTGGTTTTGATTTTTTGGAGGCCTCCTGCAGGGCCGCAGTTACGGGTTCTGTAATTAGAAGGCATGCTTGGTTAAAGGAACAAAATCTGCCTGATCATGTCAAAGTTAAATTATTAGATGCACCTTTACAGCATGATACTTTGTTTGGTGTTAAGGCAGAAGAGGTGTTAAAGAAAATGGAGGACAAAGCTAAATCTATGCAAACTGTCAAAGATTTTTTTTACAAGTACAGCCACCTAGGTTTAGTAGGCACTGGCCTACAAAGAATTGGTCCTTTCCTGTGTCAGACAGACCTCAAAGGGGCAGATCCAGATGCCCTAGAGGCAGATCCCAGGCGCAAGGTTCATACAGGTCAAAGCAATGGGGTGCTTCTACCTCCAAAGTTGGAGAAGACAAATCACAACCATACAGGAAACAGTCCCAATGACTTCCCCCTGCCTACACCAAGCACTTATCTCCTGGCAGCACCCTTAGGGGGAAAATTAGCACTTTTTTCTCAAAATTGGCACATTGTAACCCAGGACAAGTGGGTTCTAAATATTGTGTCACAAGGCTACAAGTTCCATTTCCATACCCTGCAAAAGGCAAACGACTGGCCAGATCTGCCAAAACATCAATGGACAGAGGCACAAAAACAAGTCTCATCCCTCATGGACATGGAGGCCATTCAACAAGTACCAGAGCAAGAGCAGGGACAGGGATTTTACTCAAGACTGTTCTTGGTACCCAGAAAGGACAAGGCCTGGAGACCAATACTGGACCTATCTATTCTGAACACATTCCTGGATATACCAAAATTCAAGATGTTGACTTTGCAGCAGCTTCTTCCCATGCTGGGCAAGAACGCTTGGCTTGTGACTCTAGACCTAAAAGAGGCATACCTGCATGTCCCAATCAGACAATTATGCAGAAGATACCTCATATTCAAGGCTGGCTCAATGCATTACCAATTCTCTGCACTGCCCTTTGGCTTATCTACTGTGCCCATGGTCTTTACAAAGTGCCTGGCACCAGTAATTGCTTTCTGCAGACAGAGGAATACAAATATATCTTTACTTGGACGACTGTCTAATTCAAGCAGAGAACAAGGACATTCTTCTACAGCATCTGGCGTTTGTGAAAAGACTTCTAACATGCCTAGGGGTACACAGTCAACAAAAAGAAATCAAAATTAGTACCCTCTCAAGAGATAATATTCCTGGGTGCAAGCTTAAATACAACTGCCCAGATGGCTTATCTCACTCCAGACAAAGACAACTGCCTACCTATTTCAAAATGTTGGCAACAAAGGCCCAGTTATCTGCAAGAAAAAATCTGCAGGCTTTGGGCTTCATGGCATCCTGCATCCTACTAATTCCATATGCAAGACTGCATATAAGGAAACTTCAATGGTACCTAAAAAGTGTTTGGACTCAACATTGCCACAACCTGGAAACAATGTTTACTCTCATTCCCTGCCTGGAGCAGGAGTTTCGATGGTGGACAAAGGCTTGTCACCAAAACAAGGGACAGCCATTCACATTACCCCCAGCCAGGCAGACACCAACAACAGATGCATCAGATTATGCCTGGGGGGCCCACATGGAAGGAAGATGCATTCAGGGCACATGGTCCTTAAACCAAATGCATCTACATATCAATCAAAAAGAGATGCTAGCTGTTCAAAATGCCCTGACAGCCTTCAAGGACTTACTTCATCTGGGACAACTACTGATAAAGACAAGACAACACCACGGTCATGTTGGTATATAAACAAGCAGGGGGGCACACATTCTTACCCCCTTTGCAGACTAGCCATGACTTTGTGGGACACAGCATTGACTTACTAAGTACATCTGCAGGTACAATTACTGCCAGGAAGGGACAATACTCTGGCAGACGAACTAAGCAGAAACCTCATGGATCCCCACGAGTGGCAGCTGGATCCACAAGTCTTCAGCATGATAACAAGGAAATTGGGATGCTCGGACATAGATCTATTTGTCTCCCCTCACAACTACCAACTACAAAGATTCTGCACAAGGACTTAACACAGGCAAGCATGGAAAGTGGACGCACTATCTTTCAGCTGGAAAAACCTATCAGTATATGCCATTCCCCCACTGCCTCTCCTCCCCAAGGTACTCCTAAAGGTCAGACAGGAGAAGCCAAAGATGGTACTGATTGCCCCAGACTGGCCCCGCCAGTACTGGTATCCAATCCTAAGGAACTTGTCTCAATGCCCAGCTTGGACCTTACGTCAAATAACTCATCTACTGTCCCAGCAAAACAATCAGATCCTGCACAGCCAGCTCAGGACTTTAAACCTGGCAGCATGGCGGATAATGTAGTCATACATAACACACCTCTCAGTAAAGCTGTGATGGATGTCATTTTGGAAGCCTGAAGGCCTAGTACCAGAAAATATTGTGCTGGAAAATGGAAGAGATTCTGTGCTTGGAACCAGGCACAAGGAACTAATACAGCTGTGCCAAATATTCCTCAGATTTTGCAATACTTAACTGAGATACTGGAGAAAGGCCTATCTTTTTCATCTATTAAAATTCATGCCTCTGCCATTTCGGATTATTACAATACAGAGCCACCAATCTCTTCTAATCCCTTATTAAAGCAGTACCTCAGAGGGGCCAAAAATTTAAGGCCTCCAAGGAGATCACCAATGCCTGCATGGGACCTCAACTATGTCTTGGAAAAACTCACCCTGCCTCCTTTTGAGCCAGCTGCTACTGCTGATATAAAGTTTTTATCTTGAAAAATGGCTCTGCTCCTAGCAATAACTTCTGCAAGACGAGTTTCAGAGCTACAGGCACTCATGGCTGTGGAACCTTTTATCATTTTTTATCCAGACAGGGCCTCTCTGAGGACAAACCCAACATTTATGCCTAAGGTGGTGTCCAGTGTGGCTCTTAACCAAACTATTCATCTGCCAACCTTTTATCCAAATCCACAGAACAAGGGGGAGAGAATTCTGCATTCTTTGGACGTACACAGACAGCTTAGATTCTACTTGGACAGAACCAAAGTTTTCAGAAAGACAGAGCAATTACTAGTGACATATGCTACAGGATCACAAGGAAAGGCTATCTCAAAGCAGACTATTTCAAAGTGGATAGGCCACTGCATTCGTTTCTGCTGCTTAGACCATGGCAAGCCAGTGCCTAAGGGCATTAGGCCACATTCAACCAGAGCTGCAGCCTTTCTCAGGGGAGTACCAACCAAGGACATCTTAGAGGCTGCTACTTGGAGTTCAGTGCACACCTTTACAAAACACTATTATCTGCCACTCTACTCTAAATCCAGGGCAGGCTTTGCCACCGCATTTCAGCAGGGCCTCATTGCTGCTCCTAATGCTGTTTAGCTCCAGCCTCCCAACCATAGCTTTGCGACTCTACCCAAATGTAATGACTGCAACAGTGAAACACGAAAAACATAGTACAGTTGTGTACACTTACCATAAATGTAGATGTTCGAGTGTATTCACTGTTGCAGTCCAGGTTACCCACCCTCCATCCCCCTTTCTTCTGATGGAACCTATCTTTCCTTCTGTGATTTATACAACCTATGTGGTGTATTTGCTTGTAGATGAAGGTAAAGTTTATATTGGTGCATGTATTTTTATTTATATATATAAATTTTGGCTACCCTTTTAGGGGGGCACCTGACATCTGGGGCAAGAAAAACTAAATAAAATGGCGTCTGCTGCTTCTTTTATACCCCTGACGACCTGACGTCAGGGAAGGGGCAACAGCAGCCGACGCAGGACCCAGGACTTTGGAATTCAGGCCGACTGAGGGCAACCTGCCAGCAGGATTACCCAAATGTAATGACTGCAACAGTGAATACACTCAAACATCTACATTTATGGTAAGTGTACACAACTGTACTTTATCGCTCACCTACGACTTCAAGGATTCCAGGTGTTTCCATACCTAGATGACTGGCTCCTTACAGCCCCCACCAAGCTTCTACTAGAGGAAGCCCTAGATTGCACTCTTCTCACAGCTCAGTGCCTGGGAATCACTATAAACTGGGAGAAGTCCAACATGACCCCGGCACAATTTTTAGAATTCATTGGAGTTCTGTTGGACACGAGGAATTGCACAGCATCTCTTTCGGATCACAGACTTCAAAGAATAAGACAGCAGGTTCAGCCGCTAATCTGTCACCACAAATCTTGTGCTCGATCCGTACTTCAGCTCTTGGGGTCAAAGGCAGCCTCGATCACCATTGTTCCTCTGGCGAGGTTCCACATGAGATTTCTTCAGTGGCTACTTCTCACTCAGTGGTACCCTCTACAACATCCTTTGTCTTTTCAGATAAGTGTAACTCAGAGATGCAAGCAAGATTTTCTCTGGTGGACATCTCAAAATCCCCAACAATGGTTTCGCCCCTTCAGCCCCCATCAGCCCACGTTGACCAAGGACGCCTCCCTGGTGAGATGGGGGGGTCTATGTCAGGGAAACTCCGTCCAAGGCACCTGAAGTCAGTCCTGGAGCGACAGCAGCCGAAGCAGAAATACTAAGTCTCAGGTATTTGGGCCAACTAAGGGCTACTTGCAGGCAGATAACCAAAGTGTGATGACTGCAACAGTGAATACCCTCTAACATCTACATTTATGCTAAGTGTACACAACTGTACTTTTCAGTGGTATTAGACTATTTATCAGATCTCTCTCAATGTGGGGTATCAGCCTCTACAGTTCGTGTTCACTTAGCTGCCATTTCTAATTTCCACATTGGCTTCCAGGACTCTTCACTCATGTTACACAGACTGTGTAAGACTTTCTTGAAGGGCGTTTTTCACTTAAAGCCTCCCTTTAGTAGAGAAACCAGTACATCCTTGGGACTTGTCTTTGGTTTTGCAAGCACTGACAGCACTCCCCTTTGAACCTGTATCTTCATGTGATTTAAAGTACCTCTCATGGAAAACCTTGTTTCTGGTTGCTATCACATTGGCCCGATGTCTGTCAGAACTTCAAGCCTTATGCATCCAATGTCCCTACCTTATTTTCCATAAGGATAGCATCTCACTGAGAACTAATTCTTTCTTTTTACCGAAAGTGGTGTCAGAGCAGTCTATCAACCAGTCTATTGACCTCCCAGTATTTTTTCCAAATCATTCTAACAAGGGAGAGTATTGCCTGCACTCCCTAGATATTCATGGGCAAATCCATTTTTTATTTGGACAGAACAAAATCTACCCGTAAATCAGACCAATTATTTCTGGCTTTTTTTGGACCAAGACTAGGTCGCCCTGTTTCTAAAGTTACATTAGCATCATGGTTGAGAAATTGCATTGCTTTCATCTACAACAAGGACAACTTCACCTTGCCTCTCAAAGTGAAAGCCCATTCTACAAGGTCAGTGGCAACTTCAGCAGCTTTACATGCTAGGGTTTCCCTCAGTGACATTTGCTCAGCTGCAACTTGGGCCAACCCCTGTACCTTTATTTTTCATTACAAATTGGATTTGGCCTCCAGATGAAGAGCTTCTTCTGGTTCTGTGGTACTCAGGAATGTCCTTCCATGAGGGCCGCCGCCCAGGGATACAGGTAGCTGGGGACTCTGTCCCATCAGTAAGGCGTGAACGAAGATTAACAACATCAGATAAAGAAATTATGTCTTACCATAACTTCCATCTGTGTTGTTGATCTTCGTTCATTCATTACTCCCCACCCTCCATCCTCCTCTGGAGGTTTTTGGTGGATTTCATATGGCTTTCTTCCATTCCTGTAGGTCTGTTATAACCAGAGGTAACCGCTACTTTTGCCTATCAACTTGCAAACTTGATCTGAGGTAACAGAGAGTAGGGCATTGTGGGTAGGATCTTGGCTCGAGAGTTTTTATCTGATGCGAGCTTGGTATAAGGCCGGCTTGGTACCGAGGTTGGAACCTTTAACCCATCAGTAATGAATAAACAAAGGTCAACAACACAGATGGTACGTTATGGTAAGACATAACTTCTTTTTTTTTTGAGCAATATAAAATCTGAAGTAGTTTACTTCATTTGGTCTTCAACCTGTGGTATACCGGATCGTATCTGATCCGAGCCGGCATTCTCACTAGCATCTGCTCCAAGCTCACCCATGATCCACCTCCACTATCTTCCAACCTCCAGATCTTATTTGCCTTGGCTTGCTGAAGCATCGTGATCTCCTGCGCTCTGAGTAGTGAGTGGGTTTTTCTGCTTTTAAGCAGCTTTTTTCTCTGAAATATTAGTATAGTGTTTTAGTGTAGGTTCCCTCTTCTCCCCCCTTCGCTGGTGCATTGTGTTATTGAAACTTTGTTGTAGTTTAGCATTAGTTTGTTAGTGTGCTTTGCTTCCCCTCCCCCATGTTGTGTGTTCTGTGTGATTTGAGTGTGTGGTGAGTGGCTTGAGTGGAAAAACTGGTAAATTTTCTCTCCTTTTTTTCCCCTCTCTTGTTTGAGTAGCTGGATAAAAGCATGGCTGATAAGCCTATGTTCAAAAGGTGCACTGAGTGTGGCCATAAATTGTCTCTGGCAGATAGCCACACTCTTTGTGTAATGTGCTTGGGCATTGCCCATCTAAATACTGCTCTGTGCGCGGGTTTTAACCCGTGCGCTATCAAGGACAGGAAGGCTAAGTTGGCCCTGAAATGCCTTCTTTCCACTTCTGAGGCGGTTGCCTTGTCCTCTACTTCGGTCACAGTGGCTGCTGTGACTACCTCTTCTTCCTCTCTTGCCCTTGCTTCTCCTCCCTCCCTGGCTGGGACTCAACCTCCCGTTTCAAAGCCTGTGGAAGTGGAGTGGAAAAAGGACAGCGAGAAGGAGAGAGAGCCAAAATCGCACAGATCTGACAAACGTAAAAAGTCCCTGGACCTCTCTTCTCCCACCAAATGTCAACCTATGATCCGTGACTCCCCTTGGCTCCGAACTCCGAGATTTTTCCCGGAGCCGGCGAGACATGTTCTTAATCTAGGGCCTTGGTTCCTTGACCTGCAAGGTCGGAGTCTATGGGCTTGTCGAGGTCCCCACAGAGCTTATCGGAAGTTGACATGGATAAAATGATGAGGTTCATCTGTACTGAGATCCAGATGGGAATCTTGCTAGCCCCCCTCCCTCTGGAGGGGGGAGCTCGCTTCCTTTTTTTTTTTACACCGATTTGTCCTTCTCCAATCCATCTACTTGGTTCGGAGTACTCTGATCCGAGGATGGTCTTAGTCAGTGGGTCTGCGCAGACTGTACCTGCTTCCTTGACACTGACAGCTGCCTGGAATATGTCAGATGTGACCAGCTCTCTGAACCAGAGCTTGGGTGTCAGATCCATGGAAGCGGGTGTCGGATCCGAGGGAGCAGAAATGTTTTCATCGACTCTGGCTTTGTCGGGCCAAGTTCCCTCCCTCAGAGTACTGTCCACTTCGGGCCCGGCCCTGATTATCGCGTCAAATCCGGGGAGACCGGCTTCCTTATTGGTCCCCAGGGGGTTCGTTCTCCGTTGGCATTCAAAGTGGTTGAAAGGGTTCTCTCTGATGGATCGAGACCCTTGACTGTCCCCTCGGACTCCACCCCGACCCCCTCGGCTGTATATACGAATCCCATCATTTTACCAGAGGGACAGACCGTGCTCGAGGAGCCCCCAGACGGTTCCCCCTGTGGAACAAGTGGCTTGCGAGTTCCCCCCGGAGAGCCCCACCGGAGACTTCCCTCGCAAGCATATGTGTAAGAGGAGGCACTTGGACCCACCCCCGAGTCCCTCACCGTGGACATGGATTTGGATGATGGGGAAGGTTCCCCCAGGTCACCTCCCGAGGATGTCTCCTTTGGAGACATCATGGAAATCCTTTGCCAACAGGGAGGATGGTCCGCCCCCAAACCTTCGTCTGACGAGTTCATGTTCCTGGAAGCTTTCTACACAGGCCCATCTACTTCCTGGGTGTTCCCTCCCACAGATCCTCTGGTAGACCTGGTCACCTCATGGGCCTGGAAGGAGCCGGACACCATGGAACCAATCCCTAAATGGCCTGATAAGATCTTGAGTCCACCGTCAGATAGGCCAGCATAGAACAAGGGCTCCCCTGTAGACACTACGGTGGTAGCAGCAGCCACAAAGAAGGAACTAGCCCAAGAGAGTTCCTCGGTTCATTCTCATGACCGGGAGTCACAGATGATGGACCGCTTAGGGAAGTGGGTTTATGCGTCGGCAACCTTTTCCATTAGGGGGCTGAACTACCTGGCCCACGTCACGAGACTCCAGTGCGACCTGGTCAAGGAGCTGGCTGAGTCTTCCCCTAAGTCCATGTCGCAGGAGGACAGGAACTCGTCCTCCGCAAGGATGGCTACTTTGAAAGCAGTCTCCAACACGTTCATGCAACTTTTCTCACAAGCTACTGAAGGAGCAGCTAGGTCCGGCATGTCCATGAAGTGCAAAGCCTGGCTCAGACTGTCAGTTTTCTGAACCTTTCAAGGCATTGTTTGCCAATGTCCCTTATGACGGCTCTACTCTCTTTCATAAGACCATCAAAGAGACTTTAGTCCAGAGTGAGAAGTACGGGAAGACACTGCCTGCCGTTGGAATCCGCCTGTAGAACCCTCAAAGATCCTTTTCCCGGAATCAGAGAGGGCAAAAGAAGATGTGGTTCCGGAAGTTACCATATTCCGTGGACACATGGGGCTCTTCTTCCCCCAGAGGCAGAGGGAGACAGAATGGACACAGGCCCAGAGGCAGAGGGGGTCCGAGGAATTTTGGGTCTCGGGGAATCTTTTTCAGACAGGCCCAGACAGCAACCCTGAGGGTTTACCCGACTACTCTACTCTGGAGGCAGTCGTGGGACGATTGTCATTGCACCTGGCGGCATGGGAGTCCGTAACATCAGACTGCTGGGTGCTTCAGGTCATATCCAGAGGATACTCTATCCCCTTTGTGGTTCCTCCCAAACCTCCCAAACACCTCCCCGGATGTCCCTCCCATGCAAAGGGTGGCAGCAGCATGGGAAATCTCCAAGCTGCTAGAAAAACGAGCCATCAAACCTGTCCCCCCAGTTGAGTCCAGATCGGGCTTCTACTCCAGGTTCTTTTTGGTGCCAAAGAAAATGTGGGACTTAAGACCCATTCTAGACCTATCTACCCTGAAATTCCAGATGGTCACACTACAGTCCATCATGCCGTACCTCCAGGAGAGCAACTGGATGTGCTTGCTAGACCTCCAGGATTCCAACTATCACATAAAGATGCACAGAAGCTCCAGGAGGTTCCTCCGCTTCTGGCTAGGAGTCGATCATTACTAATTTCGAGCCCTACCCTTTGGTCTCACCACAACTCCCAGAGTGTTTGCCAAAGTGATGGCGGTAGTAGCGGCTCACCTGAGGTTTCAGGGGATTTCAGGGGATTCAAGTCTACCCATCTTTGGAATAAGCTTGAAATCCTGTGAAATGTTTGAAATGGAGTTCATTTATTTCTGGGTTACTATAATTAAAAATCTTGTAGCCTTTTAAAGTGCATGTTGACCCACCCTTAATTATAAAAGGCACATTTATCTCTTCCAAGCTGTCCCCCTGTATTCCCCCCATCTGGTGTTTGTAATTATATTGTACAGGTTGTTGGTTCCTGATGTTCATCGTGTTTCACTGTTGCAGTCATTACACTTGGGTTATCCTGCTGGCAGGCGACCCGCAGTCGGCCCGAGTTCCAAAGTCTTGGTCCGGTGTTGGTTGCTGTCACCTCTTCCCTGACATCAGAGCGCCAGGGGTATAAAAATTGCAACCGACGCCATTTTCTCCAGTCTTTCTTGCCGCGCGGTGCCGGAAGCAAAAGCAGTTCGCAAGTGCCGGTTGGCCGACTCCTGAGATTTTCAAAATTGAGTTTCAGAACCGAAGTCTTCAATAAAGCTAAGTACCCCGTTGGGGAAAATTTTTCTTGCTCCAGACCGATGTCAGTAAAAGTTAATAATTGTATTTCTTGTGGGAAGCAAATTCCTCATAAGGATTTTCACTCTTACTGTATTCCTTGCCTAGGCCCTGACCACGACGTCACTAGTTGTCAGATTTGTGCTAGATTCAATAAACACACTAATAAACTTCGGTTTGATTTTGCTTTATATTACTTTGGCTGAAGGTTTAATTACATAATGCCGTTGGAACATCCGACGACCGGAATCTATAAAAAACGTAAAGACAAAGAAAAGGACAGGCATCCGAGGTCCAAAACCGACGACGAAGCCTCTTCTAGGCCAGTAGCCAGTTCTCAGTGAGGTGCTTTCGCAGCCCCTGACACCCGCTACCTCAGAGCCACAGGCCGTAACCGACAGCCATGTGGAGACACCGAGGCCTGTGGAAACTCAAGGTATTGGGCCTATGGAAACTATTCCCTCAGATGGGTCTGGAGCCGCTGAGCAGGCATCGGCTTCTGAGGGTGTTTTCAGACCTTCACAGCTTACAATTAAGCCCACTGCAGCAGCAAAGGCAAAATCAAAAACACCATTAAAGACAAGGAAACAAGTACAGCATTCTCCAGAACAGTCATCCATGCCAAAGAAATAGATGCTTAAAATGGGCGAAGACCTAATTACTTTAATCAGGGGTTCCCATCCCCCTCCTGACAAAAGGCCTAGGCAAGACACTGATTATGATTCCTCTGACCAGGTTTCTATTTCCTCTGACTCCTCTTCTGATCAGGGATATTCTCTCCCTCCCTATGAGGACTCTGATGCAGAAGAGTCCAAACCTTCTGCCTCTCCGCCTGAGGATTATTCTTTTGGGGAAACCCTGCACACCATGAGGGAGCATTTCCATTGGGAGAGTCAGGATTATTCAGAATCCAAGAAAAGGCTCAGTGACTTCCTTTTATTGCCCCAGCACAGGCCCCTGGCTATCCCCCGTGCTTGATATTGTTGATGATGTTTTTTCTGAATCCAGTCTGTCTCCTGATTCTTTACCCCCTGCACCAGTTAAGCCAGACAGGTACTACAGAGTCCCTGACTCTCATAAATTTCTTTACAAAAACCCTGCTGCAGACCCAGAAAGAATTTCTCAGGGTCCAAAAGGAGTTAAGGCTTCCACTGCAAAAAATCCTGTCCCCTCGAATAGGGATTCCAGAGCTCTGGACAGATGGGGGAAAAAGTTTACACTTCTGCAACTTTAGCTGTAAGAGCTTTAAACTGTCAGTTTCACATGCTTAAATACCAACAGTACCTCATGTCATTGTTAAAACAGAAAATGGTTTCAAATGCAGAAGGTCCTGTCAGTAAGGAAATGCAGGATTTATTGCATGCAGTTGAACAAGTGGGAAAGCATACTCTGCAATGTGGTTTTGATTCATTAGAGGCGTCTTGTAGAGCCGCATTGACAGGCTCTGTTATTCGTAGGCATGCTTGGTTGAAAGAACAAAGTTAACCTGACCCTGTTAAAGTAAAATTATTGGATGCTCCATTACAGCATGATACTTTATTTGGTGTTAAGGCAGAAGAGTTGTTAAAGAAAATGGAGGATAAAGCAAAGTCAATGCAGACAGTGAAAGATTTCTTACAGGTTCAACCACCTAGATTTAGCAGAAACTGGCCTTCAAAAAGTTGGTCCTTTCCAGTGTCAGGCCACAAAGAGGCAGATACAGACACCCAAGAGGCAAATCTCAGCCCCAAGGCTCCTACCGACCTAAACAATGGGGTGCTTCAGTCCCCAAAGGAGGGGGAAGACAAATCACAACCTTATAGGAAACAGTCCCAATGACTTCCCTCTGCAAATGCTAAGCACTTACCTTTTGACAGCACCCCTAGGGGAAAGCTAGCACTTTTTTAAAAAAATTGGCACATGATTACCCAGGACCAATGGGTGCTGAATATTGTTTCTCAGGGTTACAGGTTCCACTTCCACATGCTTCCAAAACCAAAAGATATGCCAGACCTGTCACAAAACCAATGGGCAGAGGCACAAAAACAGATTGCTGCTCTTATGGACATGGGAGCTATTCAGAAAGTTCCTCAGCAAGAACAGGGACAAGGATTTTACTCAAGACTTTTCTTAGTACCCAGAAAGGATAAAGCCTGGAGACCAATATTGGACCTGTCAATCCTGAACACTTTTCTGGATGTTCCAACATTCAAAATGTTAACACTACATCAACTTCTGCCCATGCTGCGCAAGAAGGCTGGACTAGTTCATTTGGACCTAAAGGAGGCATACCTGCATGTTCCAATCAGACAATCTTGCAGAAGATACCTCAGATTCATAGCAGGCTCAATGCATTACCAATTGTCTGCACTGCCCTTTGGCTTATCTACTGCGCCCAGGGTCTTCACAAAATGCCTGGCACCAGTAATTGCATTTTGCAGACAAAAAGGAATTCAAATATATCCCTACTTGGACGACTGCCTTATTCAAGTAGAGAGGAAGGACATTCTTCTAAAGCATATGGCGTTTGTAAAAAAGATTGCTAATTTGCCTAGGGTACACAGTAAACGAAAATAAATCAAAACTAGTGCCCTCACAACAGATAATATTCCTGGGTGCAAGCTTAAATACAACTGCCCAGATGGCTTATCTCACGCCAGACAAACAAAGGCAACTGACTCATTACTTTCAAATGATGGCAACAAAAACCCAGCTCCCTGCAAGAAAAATTTTGCAGGCCTTGGGCTTCATGGCATCCTGCATTCTACTAATTCCATATACAAAACTGCATATGAGGAAACTGCAATGGTATCTAAAAAGTGTTTGGACTCAGCATTCTCTCAGCCTGGAGACGATCATAACTTTAATTCCCTGCCTACAACAGGAGTTTCGATGGTGGGCCCAGGCCTGTCACCACTACAAGGGACAGCCTTTCACTTTACCCACAGCCAAGCAGACAATAACAACGGATGCATCGGATTATGCCTGGGGGCACATATGGCAGGAAAATGCATTCAGGGCATGTGGCCCAAGGAACAAATGCATCTTCACATCAATCAAAAAGAGATGCTAGCTGTACAGAATACCCTGACAGCTTTCAAGGACCTACTACATCCAGGACAACTATTAATAAGGACGGACAATACCACAGTTATGTGGTACATAAACAAGCAAGGGGGCACACATTCCTACCCTATATGCAGGCAAGCCATGACTTTGTGGAACACAGCACTGACTTATCAAGTACATCTGCAGGCACAATTCCTGCCAGGAACAAAAAATACACTGGCAGACGAACTAAGCAGAAATCTCATGGATCCTCACGAATGGAAACTAAATCCACAGGTGTTCAGCATGATAACGAGGAAATGAGGACGCCCAGACATAGATCTTTTTGCCTCCCTTCACAATTACCAAATACAGAAATTCTGCACAAGAACTTATCACTCTCAAGCATGGAAAGTGGATGCTCTATCATTCAGCTGGAAAGGCCTGACAGTCTATGCCTTCCCTCCGATGCCTCTCCTTACCAAGGTACTCCTAAAGGTCAGACAAGAAAGGCCAAAAATGATCCTGATTGCCCCAGACTGGCCACGCCAGCACTGGTACCCACTCCTAAGGAGCTTGTCTCAAGGCCCAGCTTGGCCTCTACCTCAAATTCCTCATCTTCTGACACAACAAAACAATCAGATTCTGCACAGTCAACTCAGAACCTTAAGTCTGGCAGCATGGCAGATAATGTAGCCACTCAGACTACACCTCTCTCTAAAGCTGTTATGGATGTTATTTTAGAAGCCAGGAGGCCCAGCACTAGGAAATCTTATGCAAAAAAATGGAAGAGATTCTGTGCTTGGAACCAGGCACAAGGGCTCGAGCCACTTGTCCCTAATATACCTCAGATTTTACAATACCTGACTGAGATGCTGGACAAAGGCCTATCTTTCTCATCCTTTAAAATCCATGCCTCTGCCATTTCAGCTCATTGCAATACGGAACCTCCTATTTTTTTCACATCCTCTACTACGACAGTACCTCAGAGGGGCAAAAAATATAAGACCCCCAAGGAGAGCACCAGTGCCAACTTGGGACCTCAATTTTGTTTTAGAAAAACTCACACTGCCTCCTTTTGAACCAGCCAGCACAGCTGATCTAAAATTCTTATCATGGAAAACTGCTCTGCTCCTAGCAATAACTTCAGCAAGAAGAGTCTCAGAGTTACAGGCATTAATGGCTGTGGAACCTTTCATCATTTTTCATCAGGACAGGGTCTCCCTTAGGACAAACCCAGCATTCATGCCAAAAGTGGTCTCCAATGTGGCCTTGAACCAAACCATTCATTTGCCTGCTTTCTACCCAAATCCCCATAATAAAGGGGAGAAACTTCTGCACTCTCTGGATATACACAGACAGCTACGATCTTACCTGGGCAAAACAAAAGCTTTCAGAAAAACTGAGCAACTGTTTGTAGCTTATGCTGCAGGATCACAAGGAAAGCCTATTACAAAGCAGACATGGATAGGCCACTGCATCCGCTTCTGTTATGCACAGCATGGCAAATCAGTGCCTAAGGGCATTAGGCCTCATTCTACCAGAGCAGCAGCCACTTCAGCAGCTTTTCTCAGAGGAGTACCAACCAAAGACATTTTAGAAGCTGCAACCTGGAGCTCAGTGCACACTTTCACCAAGCACTACCACTTACCTCTCTACTCTAAATCCAGAGCAGGCTTTGCCACTGCAGTTCTGCAGGGCCGGGTAGCCTCTCCAAATCCAATTTAGACTCAGCCGCCCAACCTCAGCTTTGGGATTCTACCCAAGTGTAATGACTGCAACAGTGAAACACGATGAACATAGTACAGTTGTGTACCTACCATAAATGTAGATGTTCGAGTGTATTCACTGTTGCAGTCCAGGTTACCCACCCACCATCCCCCTTTTCATTGCTGGGACTTTTCTGTACTTCTCAACTCTATACAACCTATGTGGTGTATTTGCTTGTAGATGTAGAAAATGTTTATAGTAATATATGCATGTTTTTTGGCATATTTTTATCTTTCCAGCCTTCTTATCTGGGGGGCACCTGACATCTGGGGCAAGAAAAACTGAAGAAAATGGCGTTGGTTGCAATTTTTATACCCCTGGTGCTCTGACATCAGGGAAGAGGCGACAGCAACCGACGCCGGACCAAGATTTTGGAACTCGGGCCGACTGCGGGTCGCCTGCCAGCAGGATAACCCAAGTGTAATGACTGCAACAGTGAATACACTCGAACATCTATATTTATGGTAGGTACACAACTTTACTATTCTCTTGGACCTCCGGAAAGGAGGGTACTGTAAAGGGTTATTATAGTCCATTTGCTGTCTGTCACCACCACCATAATTATATTGATGTCCTTCATGGATGCATCTGCAGTCATAACAACTGGGTTGTCCTGTCGTCAGGCAGCCCTTCAGTCGGCCGGATTCCAAAGTCCGGGTCCGGCTTCGGCTGATGTCGCACTTCATCCGACGTCATCTCTGTTGGTCTTCGGGTATAAAGGCATCAGCCGACGCCATTTTCCTCAGTCTTTCTTGCCGTGTGGCGCCCGAAGCAGAAGCTGTTCGCAAGTGCCGGTCGGTCGGATCCAGAGATTACTTCTACCGAATACTACTTCGAAGACTTCTAAAGCTAAGTACCCCGTTGGGGACTCTTTCTTGCCTCAGCCGATGTCAGAAAAAGTTAATAATTGTTTAACCTGTGGGAAACAAATACCTCATAAGGATTTCCACTCTTATTGTCTGCCTTGTTTAGGCCCAGCCCACGACGTAGCAGCCTGTTCGCCTGTGCTTCTTTCAACCGACGAACGCTAGGCCGGTCGGAGTTTGCAGAACAGTTTTTTGTTCTGATTTACATTATGCCGTCGGATCCTCCGACTACTCAATCTGCCAAAAACAAAGATAAAGACCGACAGGTCCGCGGTTTCGGCCGAAACCATGGTTAAGCAAACCGGTTTCGGCGAAACCGAGAAAACTGATCAAAGTACAGCTGAATCTATCTCTACAACTGAGGCCCCTGCTACCACTCTTGAATCGGCCTCAGAAATTTTATCCACTACGGTGGTTGCCACTGACTTATCAGACACCATCCCCTTGGATGTCTCTACCCCAACACGTGGTGCTGCTAGGCCTCCAGCAGCCATGTCCATTAAGGCCTTCGCCAGGGCTAAAGCAGCCAAGACTACCAAAACAGTGCCTGTTAAACCCCCCACAACCAGGCCCTCTTCTAGTTCTCAAATGCTTACTTTGGCAGAAGATTTAATTTCCTTAATTAGAGGATCTCAATCTCACCCAGACAGGGCCTCTCAGCCCCCAGACAAGAGACCTAGGGCAGAGCCCCCTGAGCCAGTGTCCTCTGATGATTCTGCAGATGAATCAGACATAACTGACCAGCCAGAGGCTCCTTTCTCCAATTTTGAAGATTCTGATGCTGAAGAATCCATTCCAGCTGCTTCCCCACCAGAAGAATTCTCCTTTGGGGAAACCTTACATGCCATGCGAGCAGTTCCAATGGCAGCAACAGGATTTTTCAGACTCCAGAAAAGACTTAGGACCTTTCTGCACCTCCCACAGCACAGGCCCTTAGCTATACCTCCTGTTCTCTCCGTGGTGGATGATGCTTTCAATGATGTCTGCTCCGCTCCAGATTCTTTACCCCAGCCCCTGCCAAACCAGACAGATTTTACAGGGTGCCAGATACTCATCACCACCTTTACAAGGCCCCACTTGCAGACCCAAACTATATCCCAGGGTCCCAAGGCAGTAGCAGCGACCATAGCTAAAAACCCTATTCCTTCTGAAAGGGAAGCAAGGTCATTAGACAGATGGGGTAAAAGGCCTACACTTCAGCTACTCTCTCAGCTAGAGCTTTAAACTGTCAGTTTCACATGATACAATACCAAGAGTTTATGCTTGATCAGCTAACTAAAAAGCTAACCACTGATGAATCTCTTGATAAGAAATATGTATTAGAAATGGTAAATAACATACAACAGGTTAGTAACCATTCCTTAAAATGTGGCTATGATGCACTGGAGGCTTCATTTAGATCAGCCATGACTGGCACAGTGATAAGAAGGCATGCATGGCTAAAGGAGCAAGCTTGGACCATGTTAAAGCTAAGTTGCTAGATGCTCCTATGGATAAGACAAGTTTGTTTGGTACACCTGCCCAGCAGGTTATGAAGAAAATGGAAGAAAAGGCAAAATCTGTTCAAACGGTTAAAGATTTCTTGCAGGTTCAACCCCAAGGTTTAGCAGGAACTGGCCTGCCAAAATTGGTCCTTTCCTGACTCCACAAGATCTCAAAGGGGCAGGAATAGACGTTCCAGAGGCAGAAACCAATCCAGAGGAGGTGCCTACAGAGGACGACAGTGGCAAGGTAACAACAGAGGCACAGACACAACCACTGCCACTACATCAACACAACCACAGTGACTTAACCCTAAATCCGCCTACCAGGGAACAAATAGCAGCTCCTCTAGGCGGAAAGTTAACCTTATTTTCAAAGAACTGGCACTACATAACAAAAGACAAGTGGATTTTACAAACCATAAATCAAGGTTACGGTTCCACTTCCACACTTTACCAGTCAAAGAGGAATGCCAAATCTACCTCCAAATCAAAAACAGAGGCTCTACAACAGATAATGGAGTTAGCAAACATGAGAGCTGTGGAAAGAGTGCCAACAGCAGAGCAAGGAAAGGGTTCTACTCCAGACTATTCCTAGTTCCAAGAAAGGAAAAAGTTGGAGACCAATTCTCGACCTGTCCACCTTAAATACATACATCATTGTCCCAAAATTCAAAATGCTGACCCTACAGCAACTTCTTCCCATGCTGGGCAAGGAGTGTTGGCTGGTAACTCTAGATCTCAAGGAGGCATACCTGCGTCCCCATTCGACCAATCTGCAGAAGATACCTCAGATTTCTTGCAGGATCAGAGCACTATCAATTCTCAGCATTGCCCTTTGGCTTATCTACTGCCCAGAGTATTCACAAAATGCCTGGCATCAGTAATCGCCCATTGCAGACTACAGGGAATCCAAATTTACCCATACCTGGACGACTGCCTGCTACAAGGGACAACAAAAGCAAGCTGACAACAGATTTACAAAGGGTCATTTACTTGCTACAAGCACTGGGATACACAGTCAATTTACAAAAGTCAAGGCTGATACCATCCCAAACGAGGACATTCTTGCCTGAATTGGACACAGTAAGACAAATGGCATTCCTAACTACAGAAAACAAAAAGAACTCCCTCTTTACTTCTTGGCACTAACAAAACTGAACAAGTTAACAGCAAGAAAAGTACTGCAGGCCTTGGGCTTCATGGCATCATGCATAATCTTGGTCCCATTTGCCAGACTACATATGAGAAAACTACAGTGGTACCTAAAGAATTTATGGTCCCAACACAGACACAGCCTAGAAACAGAAATCCCACTAATTCCATGCTTAAAACAGGAGTTCCTATGGTGGGCTCAGGCATGCCAGTCAAACCCAGGCCTACCGCAGATGTCAAGCAAGCCAGACCATCACAACAGACGCTTCAGACCTAGGATGGGGGCCCACATGCTGGACAAATGCGTGCAAGGATTGTGGACACAGGATCAACTTCACCTGCACATCAACCTAAAAGAAATGCTGGCAGTAAAACTGGCAATCCAAAAGTTCAGACCATTTCTCAAAGAGGGCCAGTTGATGATAAGGACAGACAATACCACAGTCATGTGGTACATCAACAAACAGGGAGGCACTCATTCATACCCCTATGCAGAATGACTTTGGAGCTCTGGACCCTAGCACTCAGCTACAACATCCAGTTACAAGCAATATTTGTACCGGGAAAATACTCTAGCAGATATATTAAGCAGAACCACATCGGATGCCCACGAATGGAAGCTGCACCCAGACATCTTCAAGACCATCTCAAAGAAATGGGGAATGCCTCAGATAGATCTATTGCATCACCTCTCAATCACCAGCTCAAAAATTCTGCACAAGGACATTCCACCCACTAGCATGGAAAGTGGATTCGCTCTCCTTCAGCTGGAAAGGCCTAACAGCATATGCATTCCCACCTCTTCCCTTGATACACAAAGTACTACTAAAAATCAAGGAAGAACGTCCAAGGATAATCCTGATAGCTCCAAACTGGCCAAGACAACACTGGTACCCACTGCTGAGGAGCATGTCTCGAACAATATGTGGCCAATACCCTGATGCCTTTGATGTTAACTCAGAACAACTACAGCATCATACATCCAAACCTAAAAGCGTTGCAACTGACTGCATGGAACATCACATAGCAGCAGCTAATCCAGAACTTTCCCAAAGAGTTAAAGACATTATTCTTGAAGCACGCAGACCTTCAACAAGAAGGAACTATGCTGGAAAATGGAAAAGGTTTGTCATTTGGAGTACTGAAAGAGGAAAAGATGTGTCAAACATAGATATGCCTAACATTCTGGAGTATCTGGCGAACTTCTTCATTCAGGCCTGTCCTACTCCTCCATCAAGATACATGCATCAGCTATTTCAGCAGAATACAGCTTTGATCCACCTGTTTTTCGCACCCTTTGCTCAGACAGTTTCTCAGAGGAATCAAGAATGTAAAACCTCCAAGGAAACCACCATTACCAGCTTGGGACTTAAACTTTGTGCTAGAAAAGTTGACACTATCACCCTTTGAACCAGCAGCAACAGCAGACCTACAACACCTGTCATGGAAAACTGCTTTCCTACTGGCAATTACTTCAGCAAGGAGGGTTTCAGAACTACAGGCCTTAATGGCAGTGCAACCCTTCCTAATCTTCCACCAAGATAGAGTGTCCATGAGGACTAATCCTACATTTATGCCTAAGGTGGTATCCAGAGTGTCTTTAAACCAGGCAATCCACCTACCTACCTTCTTTCCCAACCCACAAAACAGAGGGAAAGAATACTGCATACCTTGGATGTACATAGACAGCTACGCTACTACTTGGACAGAACAAAAAGTAGCAGAAAGACTGACCAACTTTTGTAGCCTATGCAACAGGAAGGGAAGGAAAAGCTATTTCCAAACAGACAATCTCCAAATGGATAGGAAATTGCATACGATTCTGTTACTCCTTCCATGGAAAACCAATTCCACAGAACATAAGACCTCATTCTACAAGGGCAACAGCCACTACCACAGCCTTCTTACGAGGAGTGGCAACCAAAGACATTATTGAGGCGGCTACTTGGACCTCCGTGCATACATTTGCCAAACATTATAATTTGCCTCTATATTCCAGATCCCGAGCAGGGTTTGCCACTGCTGTACTGCAAGGGATCCTAAACACACCATAATCTACTTTTATCCTCCTCCCTAGTTGGCTATGGTATTCTACCCAGTTGTTATGACTGCAGATGCATCCATGAAGGACATAGTACAGTTTTGTACCTACCATAAATGTAGATGTCCTAACTGGATAGCATCTGCAGTCAGGATTACCCTCCCTCCTTCCCTCTGTGGTACTCCTAGGGTGTTTACCCTCCTAATAGCTAGCTGGTGGGGGTCTTTATGGTGTATTTGTTTGTATATATGTACATACATGCTTATTTTTATGTTTACCTATATCTTTTTGGAAACATTGGCATCTATCCAAATTTTAGCCTTCAAGAGGGCTTCTGGCATCTGGGGCAAGAAACACTGAGGAAAATGGCGTCGGCTGATGCCTTTATACCCGAAGACCAACAGAGATGACGTCTGATGAAGTGTGACATCAGCCGAAGCCGGACCCGGACTTTGGAATCCGGCCGACTGAAGGGCTGCCTGACGACAGGACAACCCAGTTGTTATGACTGCAGATGCTATCCAGTTCGGACATCTACATTTATGGTAGGTACAAAACTGTACTTTCCGGTGGTATCCTATCTGAATTGTACTGGTTTTAAAACTACTATGCCATACCCTATACTCACCCCATTTGTTACTTGGAGCTGCCCTTTGTTTGGGATACATCCGTTTTTCTTTATATTCATTTTTGTCCCTATCTAATTTATTCATCTTATGTTTATATACACTTTTACACTTTTTGTTCACCCCTTCAGTCATAACATGGGGTTTTGATTTTTCACTTTCGACCATAAACAGTAAATCATCCAAAATGCACTTGTTAATATGTTCAATCAGAAGTGTTACTTGTGATGGATATGCCTCTTGCAACACTAGTAGGGTGATTTATTTGGCATTATGTGGGGCCTGCTACGCATTTTATGTGGGCAAGATGGAACGGAAATTCTGTAGGTTATATGAACATATGTATGATGTTAAAACCAAGAACTCTAATAATGCTCCAGTGATGTGGGGGTAGTTCACTTCATTGTTATTCAGTTTCTGCCTTATATAAGTGGTACAGTTTGAATTATTTTCTGCTTAAACTGTGAGCTTTGGCCAGCTAAGACCTGCATGCAATCAACTGAACATATAAGTGAAGTTAAGTAAATCTTTATCTGCACTTTTTTCAAGTAATACACAATTTAAATTAATTTGTTTGTGTTGCATTGAGCAATATCTAGCTGGAAGTTGTGACTCTGTTTTTTCAGTAGGTCCCCACCCACCTTCCCTGTTTTTGATATTAATCTTGGTGGCTTTGAAACTGCCTGCCCCTCTTGTAAATTTGCACTTGGATACTCCTCCTGGGCCCATCTCATTTGCTCACTCAAAAAAATGTGTTCTTTTATCTGCTTTTACTGTATTTGTGTTTCTTCCTACTTTATTTTGCTTTTGCGTCATCTTAAAAGTACTCGATTGTATTTATTACTGCTTGGTGTAACTCATTCTAAGCCTTTTACTTTAAGCACTTGGGCTTCAGACCAGTTGTTTTACATTAAGAAGGTTTGTGGTCTGCACTGTAGTGGCAGAACAGGTAGCTTACATCCTTCTAAGTTGGGAACTGCTGATTGAGGGCTCAGTGTCTGTTATTCTAAAAGTGTATTAGTTCTGGTTTAAGCACTTGGGCTTCAGGCCAGTTATTTTACATTAAGAAAGTTCGTGGTCTGCACTCTTGTGGGAGGAGAAGGCTGGACTCTGCCCTTCTGAGCTGGGAATTTCTGGTTAAAGGCTTATAGTGCCTGCATATTGGAACTGCTTCTTACTGAAATTGGTACACCTTGATGTTCATCATGCATACAGCTGCAGTCATAACAGATGGGTTCTCCTGCCGTCAGGCGGGTCCTCGGTCGGCCGAATTCCAAAGTCTAGGTCCGGCGTCGGTTGTCGTCGCTTCTTCCCTGACGTCAGTGCGACAGGGGTATAAAAGAACCAGCCAACGCCATTTTCTTCAGTCTTTCTTGCCGCGCGGTGCCCGAAGCAGAAGCAGTTCGCAAGTGCCGGTCGGCCAGCTCCTGAGATTACGAAAAATTTGGAACCAAGGTCTCTTAAAGCTAAGTACCCGTTGAAACTTTTCTTGCCTCAGACCGATGTCAGACAAAGTTAATAATTGTATTTCTTGTGGGAAGCAAATACCGCATAAGGATTTCCATTCCCTCTGTATACCTTGTTTAGGCCCAGACCACGACGTCTCGGTCTGTCGCTTTTGTGCTACATTCAACAAACGCACTATTAAGCGTCGGGCGGAGTTCGCCCAGCATTATTTTGGGAAAGCATTTAACTATACTATGTCGTCTGATACTCCGACTCCGGTTTTGTCTAAAAAACGCAAAGACAAGGACCGACACTCGAGGTCCGCGGCCTCTACCGACACCATGCCAAAGCCGACTACACATGGTCCCGTTCTCAGCGAGGCGCCTACGCAGCCCCTGATTACCGACGACACATCTTTGGCGGTGTCTCCTGTACCTGAGGTCGCAGGCTCCTCGGCCCACACCCTGACTACAGATACCGAAGCCACGCTTGGTGTTGAAACACAGAATGTGGACAGATTCACCTCCACTCAAGGTGTCTTCAGACCTTCCTCTTCTTTCTCCATCAAGGCTTTCACCAAGTCTAAAGCTACCATGCACCCTAAGAGACAAGCTACACAGGGCCCATTTCCAGGCCCCATGCCTAAGAAACAGATGCTTAAAATGGCTGAGGATTTAATTACTCTAATCAGAGGTTCTCAGCCACCTCCAGACAAAAGACCCAGAGTGGAGGAAGATTCCCCCTCCTCTGATCAGGGCTCCATTATTTCAGAGCACTCTGATTATCAGGAACAGTCTTACTCCCCTTTTGAAGACACTGATGCAGAGGAATCTATTCTTTCTGTATCCCCCCCCCCTGAGGATTACTCATTTGGTGAAACTCTGCATACCTTAAGGGAACACTTCCACTGGGAAGGCCAGGATTATTCAGATTCCAAGAAAAGGCTCAGGGAATTTCTTTTGTTACCCCAGCACAGGCCTCTGGCTATACCTCCTGTCCTGGACATCCTAGATGATGTTTACTCGGAGGCCTGCCTTAACCCGGACTCTCTTCCTCCAACTCCAGTTAAGCCTGACAGGTACTACATGGTTCCTGACTCACACCAATTTCTATACAAAAGCCATGCTGCTGACCTAGAAACCATCTCACAGGGGCCCAAGGAAGTTAAGGCCTCCATTGCCAAAACCCATTGCCTTCCTCGAGAGATTCCAGATCCTTAGAAAGGTGGGGAAAAAAGGTATATACCTCGGCTACCTTATCCATGAGGGCCTTAAACTGTCAGTTTCATATGCTAAAATACCAACAGTTTCTGTTCTCTCAATTGAAAAGTAAAATGTCACAACCTGAACAACCAGACATGAAGGAGTTGCAGGATTTGATGCATAGTGCAGAACAAGTGGGTAAACATACCTTACAATGTGGTTTTGATGCTCTAGAGGCCTCATGTAGAGCTGCTGTTACAGGCTCAGTCATACGTAGGCATGCCTGGCTCAAGGAACAAGCCTTGCCTGATCATGTCAAAGCTAAATTACTAGAGCCCTCTTCAAAAGGATGTACTATTTGGGGCAAATGCTGAGGAAGTATTACGGAAAATGGAGGAAAAGGCTAAATCAATGCAAACTGTGAAAGAATTTCTGCAGGTCCAACCCCACGTTTTAGTAGAAATTTGCCTTCCAAAACTGGTCCTTTCCTGCCACAGACAGACCCCAAAGAGGCAGATACAGGCCGAGGGGCAAAGGACAAACACAAGGCTCGTACAGAGGCAGACAATGACAAGCTCCTACACAAAGAGGTGGTGAGGACAACTCGCAATCTTTCAGAAAGCAAAACCAATGACTTTCCCCTTTGCATGCCAACCAGGTCTCAAATGGCAGCCCCCTTAGGAGGAAAGCTGGCACTATTCTCAAAAAATTGGCATATTGTCACAAAGGACAAATGGATCCTGAACATTATAAACAGAGGCTACAAATTCCATTTTCATACCCTTCCAAAAATGAAAGGCATGCCAAACCTGCCACACAATCAAAGGGCAGAGGCACAAAAGCAAATTTCAGGTCTTATAAACATGAAAGCTATTCAAGAGGTACTTACACATGAACAAGGTCAAGGTTTTTATTCCAGGCTATTTCTGGTGCCAAGGAAGGGAAAAGATTGGAGACCGATTTTGGATCTTTCCATCCTAAACACATTCCTACTGCACCAAAATTCAAGATGCTCACTCTACAGCAACTTCTTCCCATGCTGGGCAAGGAGTCTTGGCTGGTAACATTGGACCTCAAGGAGGCATACCTGCATGTCCCAATCAGACAAAATTGCAGAAGATACCTCAGATTTCTTGCAGGTTCAACCCGTTATCAATTCTCTGCATTGCCCTTTGGTTTATCTACTGCGCCCAGAGTATTCACGAAATACCTGGCATCAGTAATTGCCTACTGCAGACTTCAAGGGATACAAATATACCCTTATTTGGACGACTGCCTGATCCAAGCGGACAGCAAGCACATTCTTCTGAAACATCTGGCTTATGTAATAATGTTATTAAACTCTCTAGGATACACAGTCAACAAAGAGAAATCAAGACTAATACCCTCTCGGAAGATAATTTTCCTGGGTGCCAATTTGGACACAAACACCCAGATGGCCTACCTCACGCCAGAGAAGCAGGGGCAACTAATTCAATATTTCAGAACACTGGTAAATTGCACCAGGCTGACTGCAAGGAAAATCCTGCAGGCTCTGGGTTCATGGCATCTTGCATCTTACTAATCCCATGTGCAAAGCTGCATATGAGAAAACTACAATGGTACCTAAAAAACATATGGTCTCAACACAGTCACAGTTTGGAAACAATAATACCATTAATTCCATGTCTGCAAAAGGAATTTCTGTGGTGGGCTCAAGCATGCCAAACAAACACAGGTCTTCCATTCAGCAAGCCTCAAGCAAATCAAGTCATCACAACAGACGCCTCGGACTATGCCTGGGGCGCACATGACAGACGGTGCATTCAGGGCAAATGGACCCAAAAGAAAAGCACTTTCACATCAATCAAAAGAAATGCTAGCAGTGATAAATGCTATTATAGCTTTCAAGGACCTTCTACAACCAGGTCAGCTATTGATAAGAACAGACAACACCACAGTTATGTGGTACATAAACAAGCAGGAGGAACACATTCTTATCCCTTTGCAGACTGGCCATGTCACTTTGGAACATGGCCATGGACTTACAAATGGAACTACAAGCACAGTACTTGCCAGGCAAGGAAAACACGCTGGCAGACAACCTAAGCAGGAATATGACAGATCCACACGAATGGAAGTTGCATCCAAAAGTTTTTACAGAAATAATCCAAGAATGGGGAAGGCCAGACATAGATCTCTTTGCCTCCCACAAAAATCATCAATTGACAAAATTCTGCTCAAGGATCTTCCATCCAAAGGCCTGGAGAGTGGACGCTCTCTCTTTCAGTTGGACATCAATGACAGTTTATGCCTTCCCACCTCTTCCTCTGCTGCCCAAAGTCCTATTGAAGACCAGAGCAGACAAACCAAAGATGATCCTCATTGCTTCGGACTGGCCAAGGCAACACTGGTACCCACTCCTGAGGAGCCTGACGCATTCCCCACCATGGACCCTGCCTCTAATGCCTCTTCTTCTGACTCAGCATAGCTTCAAAACTCTTCACAGTCAGCTGAAAACACTCAATCTAGCCGCATGGAAGATTCCTTAGCATCGCAGCAGGCCCTGCTCTCCAAGGAGGTGCAGGATGTCATTTTGGAGGCCAGAAGGCCATCAACTAGAAAAGCTTACTCTGCAAAATGGAAACGTTTTTGTGTTTGGAATGAGAAAAAGTGCCAGTGCCCTGGAAAACTGAATTTACCTCAAATACTACAATATTTGGCTGAACTGCTAAGCAGTGGACTTTCGTTCTCCTCCATCAAAATCCATGCCTCAGCCATTTCTGCAGAATACAACACTGATCCACCTTTATTCTCTCACCCTCTATTAAGACAGTTCCTCAGAGGGGCTAAGAATTTAAGACCTGCAAGAAAACAAGCAATACCTGCTTGGGATCTTAATTTCATTCTGGAAAAACTGACTTTGCCTCCTTTTGAGCCAGCTGCCTCATCAGATTTACAATATTTGTCCTGGAAAACAGCTTTTCTTCTGGCTATCACTTCAGCTCGTAGAGTTTCAGAACTACAGGCTCTTATGGCTATCCAGCCTTTTATCATCTTCCATCAGGACAGAGTTTCATTACGTACCAACCCGTCCTTTATGCCTAAAGTGGTATCCAGGGTAGCTTTAAATCAGGCCATACATTTACCTACTTTTACCTAATCCTCAAAACAAAGGGAGAGATTACTGCATTCCTTGGACATCCACAGACAACTGCGTTATTATTTGGACAGAACAAAACCTTTCAGAAAATCAGAACAGCTTTTTGTGGCCTATGCGGTAGGAGCTCAAGGAAAGTCAATATCCAAACAGACAATCTCAAAATGGATAGCCCACTGCATATGCTTTTGCTATTCCTTTCATGGCAAAACTGTACCTACAGGCATTAGAACTCATTCTACCAGGGCCACAGCCACCTCTGCAGCCTTCCTCAGAGGAGTTCCTACCAAGGATATTTTAGAAGCAGCCACTTGGAGTTCTGTGCATACCTTCTCCAAGCACTACAACCTACCATTATACTCCAAATCTAGAGCAGGCTTTGCCACTGCAGTCTTGCAGGGCATTTTGGCTCCTCCTGGCTCCACCTAGTGCCTACCACCCCTTTCTTAGCTTTGGGATTCTACCCATCTGTTATGACTGCAGCTGTATGCACGATGAACATAGTACAGTTTTGTACCTACCATAAATGTAGATGTTCGAGTGCTAATACAGCTGCAGTCCAGGTTTCTCTCCCTCCCTCCTTCCCCTCTAGGGGTCGTCTTTTATGGTGTATTTGCTTGCAACTACTGGTCTTTGATTATATTGCATTGCATTATTACATAATTTTATGTATTGCCTTCTTTCTGGGGGCACCTGACATCTTGGGCAAGAAAAACTGAAGAAAATGGCGTCGGCTGGTTCTTTTATACCCCTGTCGCACTGACGTCAGGGAAGAAGCGGCGACTACCGATGCCGGACCTAGACTTTGGAATTTGGCCGACCGAGGACCCGCCTGACGGCAGGAGAACCCATCTGTTATGACTGCAGCTGTATTAGCACTCTAACATCTACTTTTATGGTAGGTACAAAACTGTACTTTTGCTGTAGCATAGTCTAGATCCAGGCCTGCTGAATCTAGCTTTGTTTGTATAACTTGAGCACTAATCCAGGCATTCTTTAAAGTATCAGTTGTATTTATTACTGCTTGGTAGTAACTTGATTAAAGTGTAGCTATCATTCTAAGTCTCTTAGATTAAGCACTTGGGCTTCAGACCAGTTGTTTTACATTAGGAAGGTTTGTGGCCTGCACTGTGGTGGCAGGACAGGTAGCTTACATCCTTCTAAGTTGGGAACTGCTGATTGAGGGCTCAGTGTCTGTTATTCCAAAAGTGTATTGGTTCTGGTTTAAGCAGTTGGGCTTCAGGCCAGTTATTTTACATTAAGAAGGTTCATGGTCTGCACTCTTGTGGGAGGAGAGGCTGGACTCTGCCCTTCTGAGCTGGGAATTTCTGGTTAAAGGCTTATAGTGTCGGCATATTTGAACTGTTTCTTACTGAAATTGGTACACCTTGTTTGCTGTAGCATAGACTAAATCCCGGCCTGCTGAATCTAGCTTTGTTTGTATGCTTGTTGTTTGTTTGCTTATTTCCCTGAAACGCTAATTCCACCTAAAACGCGGCTTTTCAGCGCTTCTGTGGATCCCTAGTGATATCTGCATTGCTTACTGTACTTATTTCCTTGTTTCACTTGAAAAAAAGTTACTGTTTATCGTTTTTGCATTTAAGTTACCTGCAACACAGTTGCAGGTACACACTCAAGTGCGCTAGCCTCCTCTGTGTATTTAAAGTAATTTAAGTTATGCATTTCTGTTTCTAAAAAAATAAAAATAAAAAAAAAAATTAAAAAAAACACAGAAAAATTCCTTGTTTTCCCGCCTTTCTGAAATAGTCTAGTCCAGTTTTCAGGCTTTGCTGAATCCAGGACTGAGGTAAAGGTTCCTGTGTTGCCCATATCATACTTGGATAGTTAGGTGGCTTCCTTGTTCACTGTGAGAGAGGGAACTCTGAGCAACCTATCTGTCCCTGTAGGAGTGGTCCCAGCCCAGCAACTTGTAGCTCATTGGCCATTTTTGGCTAATTTCTATCCTTTTTGATCTCCCCGGTATAAAAACCGCTTAGCGCGGTTTTGCGCTTGTATACAGCTCAGCAGGCTCCTCCATGGTGCCTTGCAGGGTCCTACAAGCGGCCGAGAGACAAAAGAGAGACTTTGGACTTGATTAAGTATTGTTTTTGCTTGTTGTTTCCCTGAAATGCTAATTCCGCCTAAAATGCAGCTTTTCAGCGCTTCTGTGGATCCCTAGTGATATCTGCATTGCTTACTGTACTTATTTCGTTGTTGCACTTGAAAAAAAGTTACTGTTTGTCGTTTTTGCATTTAAGTTACCGGTAACACAGTTGCAGGCTACACACTCAAGTGCGCTAGCCTCCTCTGTGTATTTAAAGTAATTTAAGCTCTGCATTTCTGTTTCTGAAAAAAAAAAAAAAAAACACAAAAAATTCCTTGATGTTAAGTTGCCAATCTCACCTTCATTCTTGCTGGATGGGTTCGGAGCCGATCCTCGGCTCCGACTCGGCCAATACTAAAGCTCGAGAGCTAATTCCACCGGCTCGATGCTCCCCTATATCCCACAATGCTAGGCGGTAACTACTCAGATCTCGTTTGCCGCTTAGCTGTGAGGTGCTTTCTTCTACCGGCTCTGGCAGGTTAGTGAGTTTTTCTAATCAAAAACTTCAATTTTCTACCCCTATCTTTTCTATTTAGTTCAGTTTATAGTACAGGGTATCCCTTTAGTTTAAATCGGGTCTCCCTCGTTTTTATCCCCTTTTTTATTCCCTTTTAACTTCTAGGCCTTTGGCCCACTCCCCTTTTTCCTTTGTCATTTTAGTGTGACTGGATTTTTTCTTTTGGTTAAAGGGTGTGTCTGTGTGTTGTGTCTGTGTCCTTTGATATACTTTTAGGATGTCTAAAGACTCCAAGGTCTCAGGCTTCAAGAAGTGTGATTCGTGCTGTCAGAAAATGTCTCTAACAGACGGTCACACTTCTTGTGTCTATTGCCTGGGACCTTTGCACCTGCAGGACTCCAGTGCTGTTTGCCATGCATTCAGCCCTAGAGTCCTGCAGGAACGCAAAAATAAACTTATTCTTCGAGGCTTATTAAAGCCTGAAGGCCCCTTGACCCAGTCTGCGTCGGGGAAGCCTTCAAAGACTTCCAGGCCATCTGCTCCAGCTTCAGAGCCGTCTGCTGGGAGCATCAAGGCTGCTTCGACATCGGCTCCGGCTGGAGTCGATGTTTCGAAGTCTCAAACCGTTACCTTTGCTCCGGCCGGAGCTGAGGTTGCTAAGACTCAGTCGGCTCCGATAGTCTTATCGTTGCAACCTTCAAAGAAGAGGTCGAGGTCCCCTTCCATCGGCTCCATCCATTCGGCCCCGGGATCCCCTCTTCTGTCGGAGCGGAGCCATAGGTCCCATTCCTCTCTGTCCTCCAGGCTGTCCGACCATGACTTACAAAGGTTGGTGAGTAGACTACTCAAGTCTGAGGCACTGGCCCAAATGCTGCATAGCCCTACTCAACAGTCAGTGGCTATTCCCATCCCTGCTTCTGTTCCTCCTCCGACTCTTCTGAGTTCGGAGCCGGGGCTCGTCGGAGCCGTGGCTGTCGGTGCGTCGGAGCCGATACCTTCCCTTTCGGCTCTGTCTGCTCCGATTTCCTCCTTGGAGGGATCTCGGCGCCGGGCTTCCCTCGTCTGCTCCGAGGGGGCGAGTGGCATCAGACCCTTGTCTGACCCCATTCTCCCTCTCGGAGCGTCGGCGCTGGTGAGTTCGGCTCCGACATCGGCCTCGGAGCCGTCCCTGTCGGTGCCGGGGGGGTCCTTGTCTCCTCGGAGCGGGGACCTTCGGCCTTGGCTGATCGAGGCGCCTTCGAGGTCATGCGGAGCATGCTAGACCCCGTGTCTACCCCACAGTCGGCTCCGTCAGCTCCTCCCTCTTCAGTGCCTGCGGTAGTTTCTACCCACCCCCTGGTAACAGACCGTAGAGAGCCAGCTCCTCAGGTTTCCCCATTGGGAATATCCTCTTCTTCCGAGGCTTCTCCTGATCCGGCAGGGGAACCCCCTCGGAAGAGACAGTGCAAGAGGAAGCACATTGACTCCCCTGAGTCTATCACCTCCGACACTGACTTGGAGGAATCTGAAGGTTCCCCTCGGTCCCCCTCTGAGGATGTCTCTTTTGCTGACATCCTTAAAATCCTTAAACAGAGGGGGAACTGGCCCGCCCTTAACCCTTCAGAGGACGAGTCGGTCTACCTTGAGGCGTTTGGCTCTCGCCCTTCCACCTCCTGGGTGTCTCCTCCCTTTGACCCCCTCATGGAAGTGGTGGCAAGGAAGGCTTGGACGGCCCCTGATTCGGTGGAACCTACCCCAAGGAGGCCGTCAAAATTTATTACTGCCCCAAAAGAGAAACAGTTCTTATCCAAAGGTGTGTCTGTTGATGCCATGGTGGTGGCCGCAGCCACTAAGAAGGAATTAGCCGATCCTTCGGTACCTGACCATCCTTCTAATAAGGATTTTAGGACCATGGACAGGTACGGTAAGTGGATGTTTTCCTCAGCGACCTTTGCCATGCGGTCGGTGAACTACTTGTGTCACTTCATCCGTCTCCAGAGGGATTTACTCAAGGATATGGGTGAGGCTATGCAGGATCCAACAGCTGAGGGGTTCCAAGACAAAATGAACTCCCAGTTGGCAACCCTGAATTCGATTGTCAACTCCTCCATGCGGCTTATCTCATATGCTGATGGGAGTAGGGCCAAGAGGCACAGGTGTAGCTTTACGATGCCACGCCTGGATACGGCTTTGCAATTTTGCGGACCCTTTCAAGGCGTCCTTCACCAATTCCCCCTTTGATGGCTCAACGTTGTTTGGACCTCAGGTGAAGGATACATTGACTAGGTGCGAGCAGGAAGGTAAGACTCTCTCTGCCGTGGGAGTCCGTTTTCTACCCTTCCAGACCTTATCCCAAAGGTCAGAGGGGGGGGGGGATGTGGTTCCTCAAACCACAAGGAGTCTCATCTGACGCACAAAGTCGATTCCCCTCTAGAGGCAAAGGGGGGAACAGCAATAGACGCCGCCCTAGGGGCAGAGGTGGTCCGCAAAACCAGGGTAGCAGAGAGACTTTCTCTGATAAAGCCTTTCAGCATCCATGAGGAGCTGCCCGGCTGTCCACCTTCGGAGGCAGTCAGGGGAAGATTATCACTGTACCCAAAAGCCTGGCTTTCCCTCACTCAAGACAAATGGGTACAGTCGATCATATCAGAGGGTTACAAAATCCCCTTTATTCACATCCCATCCCAACCCAAAGGATCCCTTCCAGACGTTCCACCCAGTCTAAGTGAACAAGCAACGTTAGAAATATCAAAGCTGCTGTCAAAAAGAGCTATCCAGCCAGTCCCAGCAGACCAGCAAGGATCCGGAATCTACTCCATAATTTCTTTTTGGTACCAAAAAAAACGGGACTGGAGACCAATACTGGATCTCAGCAAGCTAAACAAGTATGTGAAGAAAACAAAATTCCAGATGGTCACGCTACAGTCCATTCTACCCTTCTTGGGTCAGGACAATTGTATGTGCTCGATAGACCTTCAGGATGCGTACTACCATATCAAAATGCACAGATGCTCCAGGAGGTTTCTCCACTTCAGGCTGGGAGCCACTCACTACCAGTTCAGAGCCCTGCCCTTTGGTCTCACTACAGCCCCCCCCGAGTGTTCACCAAATGTATGGCAGTGGTCGTGGCTCACTTGAGACATCAAGGATTCCAGGTGTTTCCATATTTGGACGACTGGCTCCTTACCGCTACCACCAGGCATCAACTTTTTCTATCCAGAGACTTCACCATCCAAACTTGCCAAGCTCTAGGCATTTCAATAAATTTCGAAAAATCTGCCTGGTCAATCTATTACCTTTATAGGCGCCACCTTAGACACAGTTCATCTTTCCGCCAGACTAACAGAGCAAAGAGTATCAGATATCCGCAAACAAGTTTACCTTCTAGTTCAATGCAACAAGATCAAAGCCAGGGTAGTCTTGAAGGTATTAGGAGTCATGGCAGCTACTATTACACTCCTCCCCTTAGCTCGTTTTCACATGCGGATCCTCCAGTGGATGCTGTTTTCTCAATGGTCCTTCCAACAGCTCCCGATGTCTCACATCATCCTGCTAACCCAATCATGCAAGAATTTCCTGTCTTGGTGGATCACATCACCTCAAGTTCTCCAGGGCAGACCCTTCACCCCCCCCCCAATCGCCACGGTGACGACGGACGCCTCCCTGATCGGGGGGGGATTATCAGGGCAGGACATTCCAGGGCACGTGGCAATCTTTCGAGTGCCACTTGCACATAAATGTCTTAGAGATGACAGCAGTACTTTTAGTGTTGCAAGCCCTTCAGGACTCTCTTCCCACAGGGACTATTGCAATTCAGACGGACAACATGTCCGTAGTGTGGTACATCAACAAACAGGGCAGAACCAAGTCCTACCCCTTATGTCGAGAGGCACTCAGACTTTGGCAGTGGGCGATTTCTTCTCAGCGTTTTCTGATAGCAACGCACATTTTCGGGAAGTCCAATGTGATTGCGGACAAATTGAGCAGGGCTATTCTCATGCCTCCCGAGTGGTCTCTAAAAAAATCAGTGCTGGAAGAAATCTTTCGAAGATGGGGCCGGCCTTGCTGCGATCTTTTTGCTACTCCCCAAAACAGCAAGTGTCACGACTTCTTCACCCTCTTCCCTTTACCAGGTCAACCCACCAGAGACACTCTAGTCCACAATTGGCCCCGGGGACTTCTGTATGCTTTCCCCCCCTTTCCACTGATCTCTCAATTAATTCAGAAAGCTATCGCCTTGAGAGTCACCATGATCCTCATTGCCCCTTACTGGCCTCGACAGATATGGTTTCCGTTCCTCCATCATTACCTCTTGGAGCAGCCTTGGCATCTGGACCCAATGCCAGATCTTTTGACCCACCAGTCGGGCCAGCTGCACCACTTCCTCCAATCTGTCAACCTCACAGTGTGGTTTCTCCGATTCCTACCCTAGCCAGGCTTCCCTTAATCTCTCATTCGGTCCGTAACATCCTGATAGCCTCTCACAAGTCTTCTACCAGAAGGATTTACAATAGTAAGTGGAAGCGTTTTTCCTTCTGGGCAGCATCAAAAAATATAGACCCCTTCACTGCACCTATCCTGTCTATCTTAGACTTCCTGGCAGAGCTCTTTGATTTAGGCTCTTCCTCATCTACCATTAGAGTACAACTAGCTGCTATATCTAACTTTCATGTAGGTGTCTCGGACTCCAGTATCATGTCCCATAAACTCTGCAAAGTTTTTCTAAGGGGTGTCTTTTTGCTCAAGCCCCCAATCAAAGATCCCCCACATCAGTGGGACTTGAATTTGGTCCTAGCATCCTTGATTCTCCCCCCCTTCGAACCTGCAGCTTCATGCCCTCTTAAGTTGCTCTCATGGAAAACACTTTTTCTAGTAGCCATAACATCAGCTAGAAGGGTATCTGAACTTCATGCTCTTTGCAGTCATCCTCCTTACTTAGTTTTCCATAAAGATAAGGTGTCCCTCCGGACTAATCCGTCCTTCTTGCCTAAGGTTTCCTCTGAGGCAAACCTATACCAGACAATTGATCTCCCCGTCTTCTTCCCTGATTATTCCAACAGATCGGAACAAAAGTTACATTTTCTAGATGTTCATCGCCAACTTCGATATTATTTAGACAGGACTAAACAGTTCAGGAAATCTGACCAGCTCTTCCTGTCTTATGCGGAAGGGAAATTGGGCCTTCCAGTTACTAAAGTGTCCCTTTCAAGATGGCTTACCTCTATAATTACCTTCATCTATGAAATCAGACATCAAAAACTGCCTTCAAGACCTAGAGTTCATTCAACTAGGGCATTAGCTACATCTGTAGCTTTTCAGGACAGGCTACCAATAGATTCCATTTGTGCAGCAGCCACATGGGCTTCTCCTCATACCTTTATCTCACATTACAAATTGGATATGGCCTCCAGAAACCGTGCCAACTTTGGTTCCACTGTTCTCAAGAGTCTGTTCCGATAAGCCACCCAGGGTAAGGTGCTAGGGACGCGGTCCCATCCAGCAAGAATGAAGGCGAGATTGACAACTTAACATTGAGAAGTTATGTACCTACCATCCATGTTAATTGTCTTCTTCTCGCCTTCTTTCTTGCGTCCCACCCTCCTTCCCCCTAGCCTGGACAGACCGATAGGAATTTTTGGGATCTTCCATTGGGGTTTTCCTTCCCACATGTTATACCACCTCTATTCTCCCTTTTATGTTTGTGGTAGCTTACATACAGGTTTATATAGAGGTGGGTTCTTTTTCTCTCTTCTCCATACTATGGAGACCAGAACTGCTTGGTTTTAGCTATCAAACGAGATCTGAGTAGTTACCGCCTAGCATTGTGGGATATAGGGGAGCCTCGAGCCGGTGGAATTAGCTCTCGAGCTTTAGTATTGGCCGAGTCGGAGCCGAGGATCGGCTCCGAACCCATCCAGCAAGAACGAAGGTGAGAAGAAGACAACTAACATGGAACGTTATGGTAGGTACATAACTTCTCATTTTCCCGCCTTTCTGAACTAGTCTAGTCCAGTTTTCAGGCTTTGCTGAATCCAGGACTGTGGTAAAGGTTCCTGTGTTGCCCATATCATACTTGGGTAGTTAAGTGGCTTCCTTGTTCACTGTGAGAGAGGGAACTGAGCAGCCTCTCTCTCCTTGCAGGAGTGGTCCCAGCCCAGCAACTTGTAGCTCATTGGCCATTTTTGGCTAATTTCTATCCTTTTTGATCTCCCTGGTATAAATATTGCTTAGTGCAGTTTTGCGCGTGTATACAGCTCAGCAAGCTCCTCTTGGTGCCCTGCAGAGTCCTACAAGCGGCCGGGAGACAAAAGAGAGACTTTGGACGTGATTAAGTATTGTTTTTGCTTGTTGTTTCCCTGAAACACTAATTCCGCCTAAAACGCGGCTTTTTCAGTGCTTCTGTGGATCCCTAGTGATATCTGCATTGCTTACTGTACTTATTTCTTTGTTGCACTTGAAGAAAAGTTACTGTTTGTCGTTTTTGCATTTAAGTTACCTGTAACACAGTTGCAGGCTACACACTCAAGTGCGCTAGCCTCCTCTGTGTATTTAAAGTAATTTAAGCTCTGCATTTCTGTTGTTTCTGAAAAAAAAACACACAAAAATTCCATGTTTTCCCGCCTTTCTGAACTAGTCTAGTCCAGTTTTCAGGCTTTGCTGAATCCAGGACTGTGGTAAAGGTTCCTGTGTTGCCCATATCATACTGGGATAATTAGGTGGCTTCCTTGTTCACTGTGAGAGAGGGAACTCTGAGCAGCCTATCTGTCCCTGTAGGAGTGGTCCCAGCCCAGCAACTTGTAGCTCATTGGCCATTTTGGGCTAATTTCTATCCTTTTTGATCTCTCTGGTATAAAAACCGCTTAGCGCGGTTTTGCGCGGGTTTGCGCACCGCTCAGCGCTGTTTAGCTGTGGTTAAACTATTCCAGGCTCCACGAAGTCTGCACTTCAGTTTTTCCCTTGAAACACTTCAACCCAGCACTAGAAATAAGGCAATTTAAGACTGGCACTTACTAAAACTAGCACTAGCTTACAGCTTGCACTTCAGCCCTATACTCAGGAAGTATAAGGCTCTTTACTCATCCAATCAGCAATACAGTCCCAACCATCTGTTCAGGCATGTTCAAGGGACAGCTTCAGGTGTGCTCTCAGGTCCAGCTGGTGAATCTGGGCATCCTGAGGCAATGTTACAATTGCCTCATTTACACAGACAACCCCCTCCTCCTCCCAACCAGCACAACCATATGTGAGAGATGCAGCTACACAGCCAAACTGGAGGCTAAGCTCTCTCAACCCACGACTGGATCAACGAGTCACAAGGAGAAGGGCAACACTAGCACCACATTACCAGACTCTCATAGACCAGCCTTAGCTGCACCAGAAAACAACTCTCAGAAACACGCAAAAACATACTCGGAGGCTCTAAATAAGAACCTGCCTAAACAACAGAGACCTCGTAAGCATACACCCAAGCAACCCCCACCCCACAACAGAAACCAGGTAACACATACGTCACAACGTCAGTGTCTCAAGCAAAAACAGCCCCTAAGACTAAATAACACACCTAACACACTAGTAATCGGTGATTCTATCATCAGGCACACAGACGTTCCACTCACTAGACTGAACAAGGAGAAGGTGACCGTAAGCTGCTTGTCGGGTGCCAGAATCCGCCACATAACACATACACTCAGGTCACTCCACAACAAGTACAAATATGACTCTGTCATTGTACATGTTGGCGTAAATGACCTGAGACTTACCTCCCTGGACTACATGAAAAGAGACATGGAGGAGCTCTCTGACCATGTAGCCCAGGCTGGTATGACTCTGACTCTGAGTAGCATCCTGCCGTCACCCAAAATGATGCCAGCATACGAAGAAAAAATGATCAGTTTC